>NW_026998396.1:0-64313 GCF_035044405.1 Drosophila montana
TTAAAATTCTTTTAATTACAGCTAATCTTCTGGTACTCTTGCTTAGCAACTTTTATGAGCGTGAGTTTTGGTTAATGATAGCTTAGATTGAATATTTAAATTGTGTATGTTTATGTACATGTTTATTTTGCTTCATTAAAGGCGGCGTTTGGCCAGGTCTATAGGAAATGACTTTTTAAGCCTCCTTCTTCTTCGCCTCCGTAGCAGGTTCCTTGCCAGGAGGTTAGGGTGTTTGCGGAGCTTAAATAGGTAGCTTGTTGCTTGATTGTTCATATCGTCTCCTACCATAGGAACCCTAAGGTCCTTTGCGATGTCTCGTGTGCGAATATACCATTCAGCTCCAGAGATTTTTCGCAAGGTTTTAGCCCGGATGATGCGAAGTTTGTCTAGGTGCGTCTTCGCGGAAATTCCGTAAACCTGGAGCCCATATCGCCACACAGGGGCAAGGATTACCTTATATATAAGTACTTTGTTTCAGAGCGAGAGTTTGTTATTTGGGTTAAGCAGCCAGCTCAGACGCCTGATTTTGCTTTTCAAGTTGTTGGTAACCTCGGTGACATGTTTTTTGAACTTAAGTCGGGTGTCGAGTGTGATCCCTAGGTATTTAAGGTCACGCACCTGCTCTAAGAGCTCGCCATGGAGAAAAAGTCCGGGGCAGGAGTCCTTGCGCAGGGTGTGAGTGACCGTGGCACATTTTTGAGGGTTCACTGAGATATTCCACCTACAAGCCCAGTTTTTGAAGCGCTTCAGATACTCCTGCAGGATGTCCGTTGCTTCGGACACACAATTATTCTTGGGCAAGGATTGCCGTGTCATCAGCAAACGTAGCCACCATGAGATCCTGCCGACTGAAAAGGGCCATTTCACTTGCCGTGGGCATATCGTGCGTGAAGAGGCTGTATAGTGTGGGACCCAAAACGCTACCTTGTGGAACGCCTGCTCTTATGCGTTTGGTATGAGAGGCTATGCCATCCTGTACCACTCGAAATGTCCTCTCGTTCAGGAAGCTCGCAATGATGTTAAAGAGTTGCGGATTTAATTTGTCCTTTATCTTGGAGAGGAGTCCTGCGTGTCGAGGTATGCTGCCACCACATACTCTTTCCTGTGAAAGCCGTCCTGTGACCCGATGTTGAGTCGAGTTTGAGTCGAAACCAAAACTGGAACTTCGGGATTAAGCGTTTTATTTCCGGGGCATCCAGGACCCTTCTAAGGATGCACCTTTCCAGAATCTTGCCAAAGGCAGGCAGGAGGCTGATGGGGCGATAGGATTCCAGTTGATTAGAGGGCTTTCCGCTCTTGTGCAACATGATGATATGTGCCTTCTTCCAAGCCACTGGAAAGTAACCTAGCCGAAGAGCTGCATTAAAAATGGCGACGAGAAAAAGCACCGCCTTGTATGGCAGTAGCTTAATTATCTGGTTGTCCAACCGATCTTCCCCAGGGGCTTTGCTGCTTTTAAAGCTCTTTATCTCCTGCTCCACTTCTTGGAAGGTGATTGGTGATACAGGGAGTGACATTTGGAGTGGCGCCTCCAGGATTTGCGCGACTCGCTGTATCCTTCCATGCGATGTGGTCTCCAACGGCTTGAAGCGCTCCTCCAGGTTGCAGGTGTCTGCGGCTTTTCTTCTCAGTAAAGTCAACTCCTTCCTGACCCTGTTGGCGATACCGCGATAGATCCTGTCGATTCTGGGGTCCAGGGTACTCCCGCCTCAGTCGCTTTTTCAGGGAAAGAATGCCTTCAACGATGGGGGAAGCGTCCTTGTAAATTGGCTTGTAGGCGTAGAGTACATTTGCGCTGGCGCAGCGTTGGCAGCCGCGGTATGTACTTGATCCAGCAGGGTTTGAACTGCAACGTCGGCATCTACGGCTGTCAAGATCGGCATGTTTAGATCTATCATGCCATTCACTTCAGTTTTGAAGCGTTGTATGTCCGACTGAAGGGTGACAAGCCTTCGTTTTTTGGGGGTCCTCTGAACAGACGTAGAGACCGTTGCAATGAGTGGTGGATGGTCGGACGACAGCTCATACTCTTCGCAGACTCGATTGCATATATATCTGGTGAATATTTTACGAACCCAGCCAATACGCACGCGGACAAAGTCAGTAGTAAAAAGATAGAATAATTTTGACCAAATATATGCAATAGACAGATGGAAGCTTCTCCGGCCCCATAAAGAATAAAAACATTAACTAAGCATGAATAGTGCAGTTAATCTAAGTCTGACTGTCTGTACATTTGCCTTGACGCGTCCATTTCGGAAAGCATTAGAGCTAGAGATTTAAAACACTGGGCATACAAAAAATAGTCATCAAATCGAAAAAAAAAAACTGGTGGACATTTTTTTCTCATTAAAACTCAATTATTGGTGTGGCCCTTGAGTAATGGCAGCGATAAGTGGTGCGGTTAGTTGCGAGTTCGAACCCTGTCAAGAAAACAATTTTTTTTTTTTTTATTTTTCTTTATTACAACTAAATCAAACGAGCGCGTAGCGCGAGCTGCATTTGGTGTTGGAGGAAGAGGGTTCAGGGTATCCCCTAGTCGGGAGCTTCCGACTAGAACCTCTTACTTGATTATTTAATTTTTGTTTTTTTTTTTTGTGTGGGGACCTATTGTTAAATATCCTTCTTGCTGTCCGCCCTCTGACCACGATCGTCAGACCGTATTTTAGTAGACTTTATAGTTTATTAATTTCACTTCTTTATTTGAAAAGCGCTGTCGACTGACTCCCTTTCCATCTCGGCAGCATATTTATTCTTATCAGAGTTCGCAAATAACAGTCCACACTTTCGGGTTGTCTGTAAAATAACAGTTTTTGTCGGACAGAATGTATAAGGGAGAGAGAAAACACACAAAGTTCTGTATCTATATAGCAGACTCTAGGCACGAGCAAAGACACTTTTCTCCGTATTTTTTTCGGACATGTTATTCCACCAACACTGAACAGAAAAAATTGCTGCCAAAGTGTCTTTTGTGTACTTGCGTGCTTGTGTGTGTCTAACCAAATTGCATGCATTTTTAATTGTTAAGCTTAATATTTAATAAAAGTACCCATACACATAAACATATATAAACAAACTATAAATTATTTAATGGGCGTTTTCTTATAGCTTTGAATATATGCATGTACACATACATATATAAAATAGCTTGCCTACATCTTAACTGTATTATGTCATGCCCTCTTTTTCTCTCTCTATCTCTTTCGCTCTGGCTTTCATTGATATCGTCACACGACAACAACAAGAAAAGACACTTTTCGCTTCCACTTTGTTTGTTTTGCTCTTCAATAAACACACATTTCTGTGTGACCGACCGAATGTGTCCTGTTAAGATCTTACTGTTAGACATAACAGCGGCATTGCTCAAGCAAAAGCACAAACAGAGTACACCATTGCACTATTGCTCGTTCACATACTCCGCAAACCAACGACGCCAAAATTGCTGTTTGACAGCGGCCTCCCAAAGACCGCCAAACTGTGGTGCCCTAGGTGAAATGAAATGAAAGGTTGTTTCTTCAGAGGAACAATATGATAGGATGGCATCTTGCTAGTATTGAATATGAGCTTCTTCAACTTGAGTAGCTTGTTGGATGCTCCGACAAAATTTGTGGCGTTGTCTCAATAGATGTGAGGTACTGGTCCACGACGAGCAACCATGTGTTTTAACAATTCCAAAAACTTAATCGATGAAACATCTGACACGATTGCAATGTGAACTGCCTTTACGGCCATGCAGGCAAACATGGCGATATAGGATTTTGTGGGACCCTTGCCACGTATTCGAAGATAGGTGTTCACTGGACCGCAGAAGTCGACTCCAACGTGGTGAAATGGTTTGTCTATGGATTGGCGCCCAGGTGGCAGGGAACCCATGATTTGGCGAAGCAGAACTGGACGATATCAAACACAGTGCACACAATGCTGCACGCTAAAGCTCTTGATTTTACGACCCAGAATTGAAGCCGCAGCATTCCGACTAATGCCTATTGTCCTGCATGGTAATTGCGCAAGTGAAGATGCCGACCATAGTTGTAGACAAATTGCGATTCCTTGGAAACGAGTTAAGGGTGCCATTGACGAGAGGGGATATCAGCATTCTCAAGTCTGCCGCCAACATTGATAAGCTCAAATCCAGAAGAGTCGTCTAAGAAGGGGCTGAGAAATTTCAAATTGCTTTTCAAGTCTCTTCGTTTCCTTAGCAATTGCAATTCTTCCTTGCGCTGTTGGATGATCCAGATGATGCAGTGCAACGCATGGCGAAGTTCTTACGGGAATGGTGGAAAGCTTTCGACAGGGTGTTCCTTTTTGGCAATATTGTAAAACCGGAACATGTATGCAATAACTCGAAGCGCTCGAATGTCTTGTTCCGTTCAGCAAGTCCAAAATATATTAACTTTCGATAATTGCAGCAAATGTAGACTTACGTTTTTCAGCATCGATAATGTCCATGTCCAAATCATTGTCAAAATGTTGGCAGGGCCATTGAGTCTCAGAATCACGCTGAAACGCAGGTCCTGTAAATCAAATTGACTGCTGGAGCTCATGAGCTGGACATCCACGTGACACGATGTCAGCAGGGTTCAATTTTGACGGTGTCTCCACTTTCCATCTGCTTTTTGATCTTATATATTGAATAGTCTGTTTCCAAAAAATGTCGACAATGTGATAGAATGTTGTTGCAGCCAGTGCAAGACAATCTGCGAATCAGAACATGCGTGCTGTGCGGCTTGCCGTTGTATATAACTTACTCAAAAGATGAGCTCCGTTCAACTCTAATCGAGGAATTGTCAGCTTCTTGACAGGAGCCACCCGCGACTTAGTAGTTAGAAGCTGAACCTGGACATTGCCATAGTAGTTTGTGGAACGCACATACACACAACAGCCGTAAGTACGTATTGATGCGTCACAGAAAGAGTGCAGTTGTATGTCTGTGAGCTCAGCTTTCAAGCAAAAATGGAGTACTGCAATCGACGACAATTCCTTAAGGGACGTTATGCAATTAATTGTGATTGCGGAACAGATTCATTTCAGGCGAGTTTTAGCAGCCATAGCTCCTGTATGACAATTTTCGAGACGAATTTGATTGGTGCCAGCAATCCTAATGGATCGAACAGAGAAGACGCAGTCGAAAGAATAGTCTTCTTTGCGGCTGCTGAATACAATATTTTGGGTTAAAATTCAAATAGTAGTACACCACGGCGTTGATCACAAGCTACTAGTAACAGTGCACTAGTAACAGCGTTTTCTTCCAAGGGATGATTGGAGTGCCACTTAACCAATGGGAATTGTCCTCGGAGAAGTATCTCGGAGACCTCGTGTTTGATGTTCTGCAACTCGATGAGCTCGTTTGCTCCGCAAAGCAAATGATCAACATAAAACGATGATTTTAAAATGGATGCGCCAATGGGAAATTCGTTTACATGGGTATCTGCTAGATATAGCAAACTACGAACTGCTAAATATGGTTTCAAGGCCGTTCCATATGTCTCTGTATTTAGCTCAAGGGTCTGCAAATCAGCCTCAGGGGATGCTGTCCAAAATATATAATTATATTTGCGATCCACTGAGCTGACTAAAACTTATCTATACATTTTCGTAATGTCCGCTGTTGTTGACGTTTCGAACCAATCGAAAACGAAGAAGAAGTATATACAGATCTTCTTGCAGCGTTGGGCCAACGAAAAGCAAATCATTCAACGAATGCTGGGATGATGTAGTGCACGAGGCGTCAAACACGACTCGTGACTTCGTTGATGCACTGCTGGGCTTAAAAACACAATGGTGAGGTATGTGAAAGAGTGGCTCACTTAATCTGGGATTTGTCACTTAAGTTAAGGATAAGAAACCAAGACGTGCAACATTGCTTGAATTGCCAAGGCACGTTGTATCTCCTTTGAAAGCTAGACGCACAACAACCTTGCCATTGCCCATTTGTGTTATCTTTAAAGACATATCTTCACAGAGCCGATATTCCGGATTGATTGGCTATGGCGAATTTTGTATAGCATCAATGTTCCACAGTAATTGAAGATTTTTGTCAATTGACTCCTCCAGAGAGAGCAAGAACGTTGATGACGGCTTAGCCGACTGATGACGATACTTGACGATACTTTTCTGAAGGACTGGCAAATTGTCTCCAAGCCTTATCTGTCCAACAGCCTTCGAAAAATGCCTCTGTACCGAAAGGAGATCAATTCAACCTGGCCTTTGGAAAGTTTCGACCGCAAGTGGCGTACTCGCGGGCAACATCCAATCTGACGTGTCGATTTCCGAATCCGGCTGGTAGGCAATGTGAGATGTTATGCAGAACTGTAGTGTTACTTCAAATAGTGACTAACTAGATTTGATTCCAGTAGTTGTACAGTTGTTAATTTTATTCGAGGATGCTGCGGATTTCAAAATGATGCTTATCACAGCGTATGATGGCGATGCTTTCGTCTTCGATTTGTGTTTGGGACTCATATGGTTTTATTGTCGAAGCTGGAACAAATAATGCATGTTGGATTAGTAATAGCAAATGATAATTCCTTGCTAGGCTTGTTTTTCTTTCGTAGAATTAGCCATTCGATACGATGCGATGCCGCTTGGTTGCAAAAACTAACAATGACGTTCCAAAATAGTTGTGCAGTGAGCCCAATTTGGCTATGTACGTAAGTCAAGAGACTCATTCCACTTGTTACGAGTTTGCTGGTCACATTTACCGATGACAATGAATGTGAGCATGGCTTGAGCAATATCTGATCCGGTACCCAATGACGATAATGATGGGTACAGGGCTGACGCATTGTCCAGCAGACCTCGAGGTCATTTTCGTCCGGCTTGCCGATTGGCTGTAGATTGAACAGCCCATTCTATTGTGTCTAAATATGTGAGAGTAGGATTATCATAACGTTCAATTAAACTAGCAAGAGCCTTGGGATAATTTTCCTGAGTCATTTATAATGCCTTTACCGCCTGTTCAACAGATGATTAAACTTTTTAATGTTCGAAAGAGAGTATTCACGACTGAAAATCTGATTGAATGATGTTATGAAGTTTTTGAAGTCTGCTCGCTTCCTATCATACACAGGCAGAGCAAATCGAGGAAGACTAGATGGCGGCGAAGAGCGAATTGTAGCAGGGTTAGCAAATGAGATGCTATGCAGTACATCATCCAGTTGGGATTGGATGGACAATTTGATACTCACATATCTGTCTTCCACCTCTGCACGTCCATCTTGAGGGTCTTCTAATTCAATTTCAGATTGTACTCCCAAAACTTCCTTGATACTTATATATCTCCAACATATCCAAGCACGCAGTGTGACAATCTTTTTCACTGCCATCGTAGACACTCTTACAACATCCTCTAAGTGTGCGATATTTCGTTTTATGTTCGCTCGCTTACGAAAGTTTGCTTCAAGAGTTTACATTATTTATCGAGAATGCTGTGATCACCGATGTGACCGAACGACAGATCTGATACTCCAAAATGTAAACTGCCAAACTTTAATCTGATAATGTCACGGTCACCGATGTGAGCGAGCGACAGTTCAAATGCTCCCAACTGACAGAAGAACAACTATGACTTGTAAAACACCGCTCACCGATGTGTGCGCCGCTTGCGGCGTCGAAGCAGATGCAGTAAGCAAGCAGAGACGAACCAAATGCAGTGAGCAAGGCAGCGAGCTTCCAGCGACGCAGCAACGGCAACGAGAATGCAGCAGCGAAGCAAAGGCAGCGAGTTTCCAGCGACGAGGCAACCGCAACGAGAATGAAGCAGTGAAGCAAAGGTAGCGAGCAATCAAAGTCAGAGCGTATCCAGCGTGAAGTGACGGCAGCGAGAATGAAGTATAAAGAAAAAAAACCGCGTGGTTGAAGGCATGCCAATTGTAACGGCTCCAGAACGCCGAAAGACAATGCAGTTGGCCAAATGTTGCTGTATTTTGCGAAGAGTTCGACGAAACCTTTCCGAATCGAAATAATGTGCCACAACGATGTGCCGTCAATTTCCACACACACTAGCTCTCACGTTGTGCTCCAAAATGATGGATCAAACGCGTTCTTCTGATCTTTTGAGAATCTAATCTTTTTTTTGTTTTATTTTATTAATGGTCGACAAGACGAGTGTCTTCCTAATTATTCAATACATTATACATACTTTATGAAAATTAAATGCTAAAAGCCTAGTTAGAGAACGCAATTTTCTAATAGCATTACCAACCGATGGAGGTGTTTTATTTACCAGTCCGGCCAGCTGTGCCCTTTTTCACAGTCAATTTTGTCAGTAACACTATTAGAGCCTACAGCTAAGAAGAAGGCTGTTAGTAAAGAAAATAGTGTTGTTCAGTAAAATTAAAAATAATCTTAATTTACTATGTTATTAAGGAAAATACAATAAATAGGAAAAAAGAAAGAAAGGAGTAGTTAATAAAGTAATGTAAAGTATATTATATATATAGAGTGTTAAGTAGATAGGGTAAAGAGATAGTAATGGGAAATCACCGACCCGGTGGTGGAAAATTTATAATGTAATGTAAAGTAAAGCCTGTCCGGCAAACTATGCCTCTGCTCATAGCTAGGAATGGTCAGTGAGTTCCCGAAGGTACCCTGACAGCAATGATTTTATTAGGGGTAGAGAACGTTCGGTAGAGAAAACGTGATGCAAACTATTGTAATTTTTACATAACACGCGAAAAGGATTGTGCATAGCGTAGTCTGTTGTGCACGTAGATAAGAATAAGGGGTGATAATTCCTGGTTGGTCTAGAAGGAACAGAGAATTGAAAACGCCCTAGCAGAAAAGGAGAATCTATATCGCCAACAATCAACTTATGAAGAAAGAGAACACCGACAATTGTCCTACGGTTGGTTATCGACGGAAGATTAAGAAGAAGCAGTCTGCTGGAGTAGGATGGAAACCGAAGATTGCGGTCCCAATTTAAAAAAAAAAAGCAGAAATTGCTTCTGAACAGATTCAATACGATCCTAGCTATTGTTATACTGCGGAGACCAGTTGCAAGAGCAGTATTCAAGGATAGGGCGAACAAGAGAGATGTACAGAAGTTTCGTTATAAAAGGATCGTAAAACTCTTTAGACCATCGTTTAATGAATCCAAGTACACCTATTGCTTCATCAACGATGGTATCTATGTACAGATTGAAACTGAGTTTAGAATCAAAAAGAACGCCTAGATCCTTAACATTTATAATACGTTGTAATGGGGTATTGTCAATTGTATAACTAGCAAGATAAGGTGTAGTACGATTAAAGGTCATAGATACTCTGTTACCCAGTCCTGGCTTCCCATATACCCAAGAGAACATGACATGCGCGTCATGATTTCCCACGCAGATTTCCCTTCCTGTGCACAAATGTGATATGCCCATCGCGGATCGAACCCTGTTCCAGCCTTTTGGCTCATCATTCAATGAGCAACCTCCATTCCTACCCGCCGCTCGAGGCCCACTGGGCAGAAACCAGAACGGGCTGGGGTTTCGACCCTTGGGCTGAACTATCCTCCCCAGATCTGCGCTACCAGATCTCAGATCTCAGGTAGAGCATGTATTCGGGGACGCCATTTTCATATGTCCGGCGTAAGACATGCGCCGTATTATACCTGGCGTGATGCATTAAAGGCCGTAGCTCTATATATGATAGAGCTCCTTGAATTCTTTGCCTCCACGCTGCTCGCGGGACCGGATTTCATCCACGAGCCTTTTGAAATAGCACATGGGCAGGAAAAATTCTAAGAATCCGCTCCAATACTCAGGAATACTTCGCTCATTGCCCTAGGCATGCGATCGAGGGCGTTGCCTAAGGTGATGGCCCGCTCTTCGAGGTTCTCCAGAAATCCAAGGGGGTAGGAGCGGCCTATGATGGCCCCATACCCCATTTCCAGATTTGTTCCGAAGCATTTGGAAGTGGCCTAGCATCCGACTGAGGATTCGACCTGGGCGCATGGGGTAGTTCAAAGATAAAAGGTAGTGGATGGTATGATCTAACTTCGAATTTGGATTGGGGACTGTTGTGCACTAGGGGCTAGTCGTGCTAATGCAAAAAGTTAAAGTTTTATTTTCTCGCTAATGGGTTCTTTCGGTTAAGTTTTGTTTTTGTTTGACCATGCACAAAAAAAAAATAAACGGCCGTGGCTTATGCCTAACCGGGTGCATAGGGATTGGAGGTGCGCACTTCTTGCTCGGTCAATAGTTCGTTGGACTGGACGAAGTTATGCTTTCCCTTCTGCACTTACCAAAAAAATTTATTTTAATAAATCCGTCAAACAGCAAGCTCTTAATATGTGTACAATTACTGTGTTCCGACCGAACTTCCAAATTGAAACTAATAAATTTTGCTTCACTGAGAGAACTAAGGTGTTGGTGATATTATGAATTTTATGCGGATGCTTGTCCCTATTTCAGGCTCTTAAATCATCACTATAAACTGCAAGCGGCTAACTTGGCAAATAAAAATCAAGGAATTCGGGCATTATATCAGATAAGCTAATATAACTGCTGTATTAATGAGTTGTTTGTTCTCGAGCATGATGCTAATTAATAGACAGGTATATCCTTCGAGCAGACGTTGGGCCCAATGTGGACGACGAGTAGGACCGCTGCTACTAAATGTTACAAAAGAAATTTATAAGTATATATGAGCAGCGATCTATGGTGTGGGAATTTCCTCTCGCTTTACCTTATTCAGGCATCTTCGTTGCACAGTTCTACAAAATAAAAAAAAATTAATAATAAAAAAAAAAGAAGGAACTCTTGACCGTCAAAATTTTTTTTTTTTGTATTTGTTTTTAGTTTTAATAAGTAACACTACACGTTTACACTATACGCTTAGTGCATGAGGCCACCGGTGATGTTACACAATAAGTAAGCATTTCGCTCGCCTTATTACAATTTAATAATGAAAGGGTAAAAGATATTGCGTGCCTGATTCATTTAAAAGATTACAAAGAAAGCAAAACATATTATGATTTTTTCTGAGCCAGCTAGTCAGCTACTCTGTACTCTTTTCATTAATGATATTGTCTCATTCTGCAATTGATGACATTGAAACCTTTCAGTTGTGGCGTACACCGATGTGAATAGGGCCTTAACTCCTATGGGTTTCACAACTCAATGTATTTCTTTTCCGATCTATTCTTGACTTTATGTATCTGGTCCCCAATATAATCGATTAATCAAGACCGTTTTGGAAATGTACAGAAAGAATTGCTTTTAACTATAATCTTGGTGTTCGCTTGATATCATTCTCTAGGAGACCACTAGTCATTAATCTCCTCTCTTTAAGTAATCATAGAATTATGCGTGGCTTAATATTTCATAAGATAATCACGGTCAAAGCCAACTTCACTGAGTTGACTAGCCAAATAAATTAATCCTTTATCTTTTAAAATTTGCCCAGCAAACTATACCGTGCCCCTTGTGATTATAACAATAAGCACTACAGGGTATTCTCTTCGGAGTCTTCTCTTTATCACATTTATTATTCTATTTTCTACTGTTTTTTAAGTTGATATTATTAGTTTATAGTCTTAGTTAATATCAGTTTTGTTCTCCGCGACTTAAGTTGAACGCTATGCTTCTCGATCAGTTGGATGGGACGTGGTTCACACTTTTCGCAGAGTCGAAGCTTCGTCGGTGCAAAATGCGATTCAAAGATTTTTTGGGCAAAGTTTTAGATTTAGCCGATTTGCTTCAAACTTATTTATATTTATATAGGTCTACGTAAGAACTTAATGGAAACGTGTTTCAGTGATTATTTAAATTCCACCCACTACATTGGTTAGTTAGCGAGAAACGGTTGCATGTAAGTCTTTTGCTAACCAATCGATCGGCTTCAAACACATCTTCAAAAATGTTTGTCAAGATGTTTCGCACTTTTTGAAAAATCTATCCCTCCTTGGTGGAAATTTTCAAGGTTTCATATAAAAAATCATTTGAGACGTATTTCACACTTTTCGCAGAACTCAAGTTTCTTTGGTAGAAATGCGATTCAAAACTTATTTGCAAAGCTCTATATTACCTTAATTTTACACGGGCGTGTACTTTGTGGAAAGGTAATATCTAAAAAGTTTAACACAAAACGTCTTTGGTTGTTTATCATTTATGTCCTTTGCTTACATAATTATAGAAAATATTTGACTGTTACGGGAATTAAGAATGACTATATATGTATAAAATAATGATATGAACTATTCTCACTTAATAAATAAATACATCAGCGCTATTATTTTCGTTGTCTGTTGTGTATTTCTTTGGTGTTTAACAGAAGTATTGTATAATTCTGTTCGGTACAGGTACTAAATATTGATTTTGCGAACTGCGGCGCATGGATTGAACCACCCCTTGATAACCGATATGTCAGCAGGCGCGGGAAAAAGAAATAAAGCATTTGCAAAAAACGTTTGAATACATGTGATTACAAACGCGAGTGCATAATGGCACGTTTAGACAGACACAGTTGCCATTCCTTCAATTGAAATTTAATTTGTACTTAAGCAGGTTTTCTCCACTAAGGTTTATGCCTGTTTGTATCTTTTCTTTTCTTTTCTTTTTCTTATTGAAATATTTAAATACCAATAAATATATAAAAAACATATACATATATTAAATTAATAAAGATAAACATAATATATATTAATTTATGAAGAGAGAACACCGCTCTTATTTATTGTGTTCAAGAGGGCCTGCCCATTAATAATCGATTTGTATATTCTATCGAAACCGTTCAAAATACAACACTGAGAATGACGCACGAAGAGAACAAAGATGGCGTTCACGACGGTATCACGAACAAAGCCTGGAGAGAATTAAATTTAGAAATGTGAATTAAAAAAAAACGTTAAAACTGTGAAAATATTTTTAAAAAAGGAGTATTACCATGTGTAAATTAAAAAAGTATTACGCCAAATAACCGTTGGCTATTGCTGTGGATGTTTTGCTTAAACCAAAATATACAGACATACCTATATAAAGTTTGTGTGTTCGTGGTCAAAAGAAATACAAATTGGTTAATTCAGACGGTTCGGTAGTTGAGAGAAAGTGTACAAGAATAGTAACTCACCGACAATAAATCAACGGCAATTAAAATACTTAAATTTAGTTTCAGTAAGTATATAACTCAATAAGTTTCAAAACACTTGAGAGGTTGAAATGCACATATGTAAATATAGTCAATTTAATAATTGCAATGGATAAATAACATATACCAACAGATATAAAATGTGTTATCCTTATATTGATTGTAAAAAAAAACTAAGTGTAACCATTTTAAATCAATTCTTCAAAGTTCTTTTTAAAAGTAAAATAAATTGGGATCAGTCAGCGACTTAAGTCGAATTTGATATAAGCAAATGCGCTAGTATTTCTGTCATAGCAAACAAAAATAATGCCATGCAAAACATCAACAGTGCGCATGGCATTGTTCTCTTCGTCTACTGTGATGGCCAGCGTAGTTTTTAGCCTAGCCTAGCTTAATAATAATATGATAAAAAAAGAGTCACACATTGACTGATCTTCGAATCGTTTCTTTTACTCAGTTGGCGAAATTTGGATGCAGCAAGAAATATCATAACAAATAACCATTTCGGTTACGCGCGTTTTGTTAGAAACTCAATTTGTGCGGCATAATATAAAATAGTTGCCAGAAAATTACGCCCTTACCATTTAAGTGTTTCGCACAGGTTTCTAATCATGATATGTATATAATGATCATATATACTATATATGTACTACCTGGTATATCTTGGCCCTACCCAGTCCAAATTCTTTGCATCATAATTTAAGGCAGTAGTTTTATAACCATTTGCCGTCCTTGAACTCCACGTTCAACGGTTTAGTTTACATAGATATTGGAAAATGAAAATAAATAATGGTAATAAAAACACAAAATTTGTATACAACCATTTTTCCTCCTGTCTTAGCCTGCCCTCCGTCATGAAAAATAACTATAGTGCAAATTTCAGCTCCCTAACTCTTACGGTTTTACGCCCGAGGAAAAATGAATAAAATTGGGGCAATAATAAGTTACATGCAACAGTTTTCCACTCATTTGTGGGTGGAATTTCCCCCTATACTCTATAAACACTCTTAAACACGTATTCGTTTAGTTTTTATGTAGTACTTTACAAATAAGTTTGAAAAATTTGTTGATGGTAGCCAAATCTTTCATACAACCGTTTTCCGCCAATTTACCACAGTTTGGCTTTCGCCTATTTATCTCCTCTGATTTTAAATCCGATCGGATGGTAAACAAAAAAGATTTATACAACTGTTTTCCGTCAATTTTCTACTGTTGCGGATGGAATTTCCAAAATTGCAGAAACAGATAGTTCATAAGTAGAGCTTTGAAATTAAGTTTGAAGCCAATCGCTAAAACGGGTAAAAATGGTAACACAAACCAAAAAATAAATCTGATAATCATTTTAAGATAGTGCGGCTATACTTAAATTTTTACGGGCCTTTTTTATGTTTTGATCAGATTTAACACGCAACATGTATATAATATCTAGGGCTTGCAATATTTAAAAAATTAAATTTATCAGTATTTTGAAAATAAGATCAGTATTATCTATAGGTCGTACTACAAAACATCACAAACAAAGATTAAAATCTTACAATTCTTTATTATTATTTTACTATACGTGTGCACTTTTCGACTTGGGTTTGAAGGCCAATGGTTTTTATCGAGCCTGTTGTGTGTGAGATGCTAGCCAATTGTTAATAAAGCGCTATGGTTTTGGATTAGGTATTCGACCCAGAGAATCTTCACGTCTCTGTGGAATAAGATATATCGCTCTTGCCATCATGCGTAGAGTCCTGCTTTGAAGAGATTGCACTCTTTTTCGATCAGATGTAGCATCCAAGCCTCAGATTTGTATGGGATATCGACCGATAGATGCAACAGCTTGTAGGTTAATTACCTGCGTAAACAGCGTAAAACAGTTCATACGATGTGGCTGACGAAAGTTAAGCGTTTGTATCTTGTTTCACTCTTGATTTAAGGTTGGTCCGTTTAGCCTGAGATCTAGGAGTTCCCCTAATCTAGTTGTGAAGTATACTTTTATGATTTTAGCCCGGCCTGATATGACGTTCCTGGGTCGAGCCCAGTTGCGGAGAATGTATACGTAGTTCTTAGCTGCATCTTCAGCAAAAACTGGGAATGTGGCGCTGATTATGGGGCAGAAGCGGGAAAAGCGAGCGTAAGAACGGCCATAGTACGCTACCTTGCGGAACCCCAGCTTCAATAAAGTGGGTGAGGGACTGCTCCGTCCTTACCTCTACCCTTAAAGATTGACCCTGCAAGTAGGATCGGATCAGGGTAAAACAGGGCGAAGGCAGTCCGCGTTTCAGTTTGGCCAGCATAACCAAAAACCAGATACGACAAAATGTATAATTATTCCCTGAACCCATTGAAAATGAGTATAATGTATTTGTGAAAATGTATGTAAATGTAGGCAGAAGGAAACATAAAGCACCACAAGCCGAGTCGATCTAGCCATGTCCGTCGCGTCCATCCGTATGTATTTACGCAAGGATCTTTGAACCTCTAAGAGCTAGAGACAGGTTTTAAACGTAGGTCCTCCTAGTGCCCGCGGAGTACGAGTTTGTTTCTGATGATCGATAACTTGCACCGTTTCCAAGCAATCGATAAGAATCGATATTGAAATCCTGTTTTTAAGCAAATATCTTAGGTTTTAAGAGCTTCATAAATAATCTCTATATATAAAACTGTTTGTCCTTACTGGCTGACTGACTGACTGACTGACTGATTGGTGATCAACGCACAGCCCAAACCGTAAGAGCTAGGAAGCTGAAATTTTCACTTTAGCTACCTTATGTGATGTAGGTGCACGTTAAGACGGGGTTTCGGGAAATTCCACCCGCAAGTGTGGAAAAATCGCGAAAAACGTTTGTATGTAATGTGTAAAGTAATGTTTTTTGTTTACCATCCGATCGGCCTTAAACTTATTTTCAAAGATCTTTGTTCAAATTCATTTGAGGGGTGTTTCACACTTTTCGAAAAATCCGTTCCTCCTTGGTGGAAATGGAGGTCAAAGATTTGGTGGGTGACGTTTCGCGCTCAAATTCATTTCCAGAGATCTATAATAAAAATCATTTGAGACGTGTTTCACACCTTTCGCAGAATTCAAACTTCTTCGGGGGGAATGCTATTTAAAGATTTTTTTGGGTGAAGTTTTAAGTTGTGTCCGATTTGCTTCAAACTTATTTTCAAAGCTCTACATAAGAATGTAATGAATAAGTGTTTCAGCGATTTGGGAAATTCCACTCGCAACAGTGGTAAATTGGCGGAAAACATTTGTATGAAAGTTATTTGTTTACCGTCCGTCCGATCAGTTTCAAAATCATTTCAAATTTGTTCGAGAACATTGATTTTATAACATACGTTCCACGGGCAAGGCCGGGTTATACCCGCTAGTATATATATATATAAAGTTTTAGTTTATAGCTATCGTAGAGTGATCTGTATCGAGTTCCAGCCTTATTGAGGGTACTATTTTATTTTATTTTTATAAATTTATTTTTATTGCTGCTTATGCAAACGAGCTCGTATAGCGAGCTGCATTTAATGTTGGTAAAAGATGGTTCAGGGTATCCCCTAGTTGGGAACTTCTGACTAGAGCCTTTTATTGGTTTTTTGTATGTAATATACAAAATGCATTACATGTACATTGCTTCACCGGACCGGACTCGAACTGGCAACTCCATTCAACCTTGCCACTGCCTCATACTCCACTGAATGAAAACGAAAACTGAATTAAAATAGCAGCACATACACAGAGAAAAGCATACGATACAATTGCACATGTATGCAGAAATTCTTGCAATTAGCGCTAGCTGCAGCAAACACATGCTCTACCGATATATATATAACCATAAATCTAATAACTTCTGTGTTTTTACCGATCGTGATGAAATTTGCAGCAGAAGATATTTTCGTGCGATAAAATATGCGTATATTCTCAAAGAGACAATTGCATTAAGCCTTTGGCTTAAATTGGGGAATATTTCCAATTTATTTATTTATTTGATTTACAACTAATGGGTGTTGGCTTAGGGTTACTTGATCTGTGCATTCTATTTCGGAAGCTACATGTCAAATTGGATTCTAGCTTCTAAAACCTAAGAGATTTGCTCAAAAAACAGGATTTCGATAGCGATTTTTATCGATTGTTTGGAAACGGGGAAAGTTATCGATTGTCGGAATGAAATAAAGGACGAGTTCGCTGATCGTTCCACACAATCCAATCCCAAGACGGCAACATCTGGCTGGCACGGGTCTTTAATCACCTTAATACACTGGAAGTTCTCTTCGATCAACCAGTAGATGAGTATATCTGGACGTCAACCACAGTCATTGGCTTCAGATGGCTAGAGTGCGTCTGACACCTTGGACACACGATCCGTTCGCTATCTAATTTGCAAAAGGTAGCTTTGGTAGTGTACACGCGGTTTGTGACCACCATTTTGTCGCACTCGGAAAGAATTTACACAGTAACGCCGAAGAAGATGATAAAACCTTGTTTGCATGAAAACAGCAATGTGATATATTGTAATATAATTCAATTAATTAACGAATTTAAATCATTACATTATGTAGTTCTGCAGTTAGTATTCGGTTCCTAGTTTTTTTCCGCTTATTTAATCAGGGACACCCTTATTTTAAACGAATGTTGCATTATACTGATATCTTGACCATAATTTCACGGTTGCTTATACATTTATAGGTATTCATTAAGTTTCAATGTGGGGCTTTGAAAGTAAATTTGAAGCCAAGCAGACAAAGCTTAAATCTTAGCCCAAAAGTCTTTAAATCGCCTTTTGCCAGATAGTAAGCTTGGATTCTGCAAAAATTTTGAAAGGTGTCCCAGTGATACTTAATAAAGAAAAATTATTTTGAACGCGAAAAGTCGCTCATCAAATATTTAATTTTCATATATACCAAGAAATAAGGATTTGCCGAAAAGTGTGATTTGAACAAAGATCTTTGAAAATGGCTCTTAGCGGCCTGTTGACGCCTGAATATTAGTTCATTTTGACATTTTATCTTATCTCTTCCAAATTAATTTTTGTGTAAGCTTGCTTCGCGAAAGCGATCGTCGTGTAATTAATGTTCGCTTAAGAGGAGTGCTTTTACGTATTAATTAAATAAATAATCTAAGTGTTATTTTGCTTACCTTTGAAATAATTGAGACGAGTTGACAACTAACTAAACTATTGCGTCTGCCAAAAACAAAAACGTCGTGTTGGCATTACAGATATAAAGGATAGACATCTTTTATTAATGTAAAAGACCTGAATATGTTCACCCTACACCACCGTGCTCACCAGCTTTGCTTCACTGTGACTTCTTGCTTCCGAAACTCAAATATCCGCTCCGGAAAAAGCGCCATCAATCGATTGAGGTCACAAACAGTAATTTGTGCACAAAACTAAATGCCAACCTGGTTGAGGCCCATAAAATGCGTATGGAAAAAATTTGGTGAACCGTTGAAATGATTGTATTCGCTCAAGCGGAGTCAATTGAAGCCGATAATAAAGATATGTGTTTAAATATATTTTGTTTATTGTAACCAGTTCCGGTCAAATTTGAATAGAGGCAAAAAATTGGTTCTTCTCTCACATCTCATCGGCCTACTATATCATATAGCTGCTAATGGTTTGATCAAACACAAATTCAATTTTTCTTGTTTTAAAAATTGATTTTAATTTTCGCCCAGAAAAAAACGAACTAAAATATCAACACATACACATAGAATTCATTAAAGACGCGCGTGAATGTGTGTGTGTACATGTGTACATAATTTCTTGCAATTTGCGCTAGATGCCGCAAGCACGTCTCATTATAGGTACACATTTTCTTCAATAACTTCTTTATCTTTTAACCAATCTTGATTAAATTTGCAGCAGTAGATCTTATTGTGATATAGAATATTCGTATATTCACAAAAATTCAATTGAATAAAACTGTGGCCTAAATTGGTGGGTAGTTAAAATTAGTTTATTTATAGCTATGGGTGATAGCGGCTCGTACTACGCGGGCACTAGAAGAACCTACGATCAATATTTAAAGTATCTAACTCTTATAGGTTTTGAGATCCTTTGGTTCATTCATACGGACGGACGGACATGGCTAGATCGACTCGGCTATTGATGCTGATCCAAAATATATATACTTTATGGGGTCGGAGATGCTTCCTTCTGCCTGTTACATACATTCGCACAAATACATTGTACCCTTTTTACTCAGTTTTAATGGGTAAATTTATATTTTAAATTTATTTGTATTACTGGTAAAGCAAACGAGTTTGTGGCGCGAGTTGCATTTGGTGTTGGTAGAAGACGGTTCGGGGGATTCCCTAGTCGGAAACTGCCGACTGGAGCCTCTTTTTGAATGGTAGTACATACCTTAAGTCCAGGGTATCTCTTAGACGGGTTAGTTGTTTTTTTGATAAATTAAGCCGCATGCTATTTAATGGCAATTTGGGCACCATTTATGGTCCAGGATGTTTCTAAAGTCAGGTGAAAGTGGAACTTTCACTGCTTTGTAAAAGTCGCCCATTCCTGGATCGGTCAAGTGCCCAGTAAGCGAATTGCGTGTGATGTAGTCTACCTGATTATGCAGGTCCAGAAAAGAAGACAGATAAGTTCGTCGTTTCGGGTTGGTTCAAAGGATGATTCCCTTTTACTGGGATGAATGCTTCATTGGTTCTCTTCCAAGAGTGTGGAAGGTATCCCTATTAAAAATTGATTGGAGTAAATTTGTTAGGGGATGCACGCAGAATAATCGCGAAACCATGTTTTAGGAGGCTCGTAATAGCTGATTGCCCCCAGGGAATTTGTAAGATACCAACAATCAAATGGTCCAACAGCAGGATTGTTCCAGAGTCTGGGAAGTAAATGTAGTCCTGTGTGTGGGAAATTCTTTAACGTGCATTTCGCTACAACCTTTTGACATCCAGCAGCTGCTGGGAGTGTCTTTACACACTCGCATTAGATACACCAGGAGTATCGTTTCTTATGTTTTTATTGTATTCTGTGATTCCGTACCTGTATGCGCTCCACAAATTTATAAGTCCTTTGATAATGTGCGTTGGCATCCCACCCGAAGACCTCATGCTTTTATGACAGAGGTGGAATGATCGGTAAAATACAATGTTTTTGAATAAGGCACTTATTGATTTGACCAAAGCCGGCATTTATTAGTTTCTCTGTGTTTTTTAAATATAAGACATATTAACATCGGAGTAATATTTAATGATGAATCTGTTTGTCTCCTCGTGATTTTTGGTTTAGTTGGGGAGTGCATGCTTGGGCCTTGTGCATTTCAACATTTTAATTTTTACATTTTTTGTGTTTACGCTTGCTTTGAGCAGTTTCTGTGTGTAGGCTCTTTTTGTTTCATATTTTTGCGCAAGCGATAATCTATAGATTGCCCTCTCGCAGTTTCTTTTTCCCTTGTACTTTATTCTGCGATCATACGCTCGTTGTTGTTTTTACGCTCTTACTACTCTTACTGGATATTTATTTAATACTCTTTGTCTTGGTTTGCGTTGGTGCATCATTTACCCATTTACCCAAAATCCAACACAAAATTAGCTGCTTTAAAAAAGCTTGCCAAAAGCAGATTACTGCAAATCAATCAATAGTATTACGTTGGCTTTGTAATAACGTAACTCTTAAAGGGAGATTAATGGGCAGATGTGGAAAATTTTCCGGCAGACTAGAACAAGCATCAAGGGTCTGATCGTTGCAAACTAAATAATTAGCTCACAGTCCTAGAATCTCAATACAATAGCCAAAAACTTTTGGGTGAGTGTCACGGCGTTTAATGTTTACTCTTCGTGACTTACTGTTGCCCTTCAGCTTTCGACTACAAATCTGCAACCTACAATTCCGATTATTCAGCAGCTTACCTTTTTTGCCAATCACCGGACACCAGTTCGGCTTCCGAATATTTTACATCGGAATGAGAAGAAAACAAGACGTGGTGAGCGAACGTGGTGTTATAAAAACTTTTGGCCACAACACTTCATGAAAAAAGAATACAAGGAAAAAACAAAAATCGGACTCCGAATTTATTACCACCTTCTTTTAGTGGAACCGCAACTTTGTTACAGCGTCGAAAAACGAACTGCATCGCTTCTGCTTGCTTATCAAAATGTTTAAATGTAAGCTTAGAGGTAATAACCTCTACAAAAATTTTGTTTCTTTCGTTTCGATTGTTATCGCTTTTACCGAAACTTAATTAAAACCAGACATCTAAGATAGTTCAGTCTATATTTACGGATGCGATCGAGCTTCTAATACATTTATATAATAGGCATGTTCATTCGTTAGAGCTAACTGAGCCATTTATCTAGTAGAATTTGTAGTTGTAATAATTATTCCTTGCTTGTCCATTAATTATGCATTCTCGGCTTCCTAGTCAGTCATCTCAACTGGATCCCAGAGCATCAGACTAATGGAATCCAAAAGGTTCTCTTCAGAAACTTATATTCTCAATGTATTCAGGTCAGTTCTGGGCTTACCCAAGGAAGTCAACTCTGCCCACTACACATTACTTTTTACAGAAATGAGTTTCCCTCAGTATCGCATGCCGATGATGTAAAGTTGTGCCTTGTATATAAGAATAAGGCTCCCTGTAATCTATGATAAACCGACATTAATTTCATTCATTCTTGGTGTCAAGTTAACCTATGAAGGCCAAACTGCTCAACTTTTGCTCACCTTACATGTTTATAGGGGAGACATAGGTTTCAGCGGCTCAAAAAGCTGATTTGCGAATTGAAAAGTGATATTTATATATATTTTTTTTTTTGACTATCATGTCTATCAAGACTATCGTGTCTATCAAAATTCCTCAGTCTTAAGACTGATGGTAAAACAGTCCATTACTTATCTCACAGTTGGCTACCGACTACCGTTTGAATTCAAAATGTTGTGCAATTGACATTAGGCTTTAAATTTATATACCCGCAGCTATAAATATGATTTCTCTGTTATTACCAACTGTTAAATCTAAGGTCTTAAAGCTCTCCGTTCTATTTTAAATCTTAACTAAGTTAAACTGATAATAATAACTCTTCTAAAGCTAACCGAAATAATTGTCTAATTACAGGTTTTTGAATAGAATAAGCTGGTCAGCTATCATTCATAAATCACAAAGAATGGCGACCAGCGATGATGAACCAATGCACTTGTATGAAGTGTTTCAAAACTGTTTCAACAAAATAGCAAATAAGCAACCCCCAGGAACAGTAGGAACTGAACGGGGAGGGGGTTACCACTCACCATATGGAGGCCTTGCTGGGGAAAACGGAATATACCCAAGTGACTTTAATTCCATTCATGATGCCAACGGAAGCAATCATAGGTTTGCGAATACATCAACGGTTGACCAGTATTTTGATTCCGGCCCAACTAGTAGCGCAGGATGGTATCAATCACAAATGCACAGCAGCTCTAATTATATGGGCCAAACATCTTATCAAAGCAATGCACCAATATCTTCACATACTATGGATCATCAACAAGTGCATAATACTGAGGGTTTATCAAGTACGAGTATTGGAATGCAAATGGGTGGTGAAAGTGGCCAGATTGGTGTGCACAGCCCGGTATCGACATCTCTTCCGCCTATGAGCTCTTTTCGGGGTGGATCTGGTAGTTTACCAAACATTGGAGCAACGACAGTGCTCTCCCCAGCAGTGTACAATTCACCACAACACAATCAAACAGCAGTGCAAGCACAACATAGCTCTCTGTCTTCTGCTGGGCCAATTGCCCATCATTCCCTGAATCATACACCGCTACCTCACCCACATTCCCATCACAATCAACAACTAAGTCCTGCAATGCAAAACACCGACGGATTTGGTGGAATAGGTGTGAAAGTATCTGGTGCTGGTAATTCTTCGGCAGCGTCATTGCGTCAGCAAATATACATGTCGGCTGCAGCAGCCGACCAGAGTAGCAGCTTTAGTTCAAACCCATCAACACCTGTTAATTCACCACCTCCGTTAACACAATCTGGAGTTGGAGATGGAACTGTTTCTGGGAACGCTGGGTGGAGCCATTCTGTCATGAATGGCAGTGGTGCTTCAAATTATACAAGCGATATGGTGCCTGTAACCAGCTTACATACCATGGCTTCTGTTTTTCAAGGCGCACGTATGGAAGAACGCTTAGACGATGCTCTCAATGTTCTACGAAACCACTGCGAACCAGAAATGTTATCAAATGTTAATACATCTCTTAATTCAATGGACAATACTGAAACGTTATCTTCCTTTGTGGCCAATTCACCTTCGTCCCATCTAGTTGGTGGTAGCTCCACTGGAAATGCCGCACTAGTACCTAACTCATCAAATACCATTACGCATGAGGTTCTATCATTAAATACACCAGCTGCTGGTGCAACTGCAATTCAAACAATCGGAGGTACTGGCTTGTCAAATATTAAAATGGAACGAAATGCATCGACGTCAACATCCGCAACAACAAAACCAACTAAAAAACGAAAAGAGCAAATTGTAATCAGTAATGTAGGTGCAGGTGTGTCTACAAGTTCTAGCATTTCTAACCTAGAAATTTCTGATACAAAACCTACAAGCTCTTTGGAACCTTCAAACGCATCACAGCTTCAACAGCTTTCTCAGGTTACAAAAGGTTCAAAAAGACCACGTAGGTATTGCTCCTCTGCTGACGATGACGATGACGCCGAGCCAGCTGTGAAGGCTATACGCGAAAAGGAACGTCGTCAGGCTAATAATGCTCGCGAACGCATTCGTATACGTGATATTAATGAGGCTTTGAAAGAACTGGGACGCATGTGTATGACACACCTGAAATCTGATAAACCTCAAACTAAGCTGGGTATCCTTAATATGGCTGTAGAGGTAATTATGACACTAGAGCAGCAAGTCCGAGAACGAAATCTGAATCCGAAGGCTGCATGCTTGAAGCGTCGAGAGGAAGAAAAAGCGGAAGACGGGCCCAAATTAAATATCCAACATCACATGATACAACAGCCATCTGTTAGCACCGTCGGGAATAACTATCATCACACCCAGACTTCACAACTTGTGCCCCTACCCTCCCAGACCATAAGCAGCATGGCCCTCCCAGCTAATCAGACTAGTAACGTTTTACCACCACATTTACAACCACAACAGCAAATTGCTCAACATCCACAATAACATGATGTCAGCAGTGACCTAAAATCATCACCATCTTCCATTACAGCTCAATTGATCCCACATTCTACAAAGTACTCATCAGCCTTTGAGCTAGACCAACATTTATTAAGCAATTTTTTGAGACGTTATCATGCAACCCAAACAATTTCTGAAACAATGCCTCCTTTACAACACCCGCAGTTTTAGCTTATTTTCTACTATCATGAATTTTAAGCACCTATATATACAATTTTTATCTTTATCAATTGTATATACTTTTTATTCCGGTTGACGGGGTAATATTATTTATAGGTTTTTGAATTGTAAATCCATACAATATGTTGGACCCTTCTTTTAAACTTTCATTCATTCATAAATGTATAATTAGGTATATTTAGGTTAATAAAAAATCCAATTTCATATATACAGACTTTCTTGTATTCCCCATATTTTTACGACTATAAATAAGCAAATGCACGTTAATTTTTCATAATCGTGTTAAATGCTCGCATGTAATTATAAAAATAAATAAATATATATATATTTATGTATGTATAAATAAATATATATATATATATTAATATATGTATAAATAAATACATATTTATTTATATATGCATAAATAAATATATATATTTATATATGTATAAATAATTATATATATTTATATATGTATAAATAAATATATATATCTATATATATATTCGAAGGAAATAATCGTTACAAAAAGCCTATCTGTTAAAACTAGGGTTAAAAAAACTTTTTAAACGGTTTTCAATTATGTAAAACGCTAGAGTAGGTTTTCATTAAATAAAAATGAAATTGCTATTTAATTTGCAGCGTCGTAAACTTTATTGACATACGAAACAAACTAAACTTAAATCCATGTCAATAGGCTGCCAAATATGATCAATGCTGCTTAGATAATTAGAAGCAATTTATTTGTGCGACGACGAAATTCAAGGAGCATTTTTGGTATGCACTGTATATTACGTAAATTTTATTTACCGAATTTTAATGTAATTTTTGTTTTAATTGCAATGGCGTTAAGTAAAATCCAGCTTGTTAATGGTGAAAAGCATTTTGATTTGGAAATATCTATTAAGTTGTTCTTTATTCATACATAGCTGCTCAATCATTTCAATTATAAATTGTAAAATTATAAGTATGAATGTATGTGTTTCTTGATACACAATGGTTGCCCCGCCGTTTATAATAAATAAATGAGGCAAAAGATAATTTACAAACTTGTTCAATAGTTTTTCTGAAATATGTTTGTTATTATTTATTCGTAATCGAGTCATTTAAAATTGTGAATAACATATAAGTCGCCATATAAGGCGTGTTTTGAATTCATGGGTCACTTTAAATATTTTTGAAAAAAGTGCTTAAGCTTTCCGCAAAATATTTGTTTTACATGACAAGAGCTACAATTGTGTTCTGTCTGTCTAATCTGTTACTGGAGCCAGAACTTACACCTAGCAATAAACCCGATTTTTGACAACACTTAGGTTTATCTGATAACGAACATTTCTACAAAAAAAAGTTATAACTTGACTAGATCGGCAATTTGGCAGCCGTAGCAGCTCACAATAAAATGTCAAGCACCTCGATTTGGCGCACGCGGAATATACAGTATACCAATAATGTCTTCTTACTTATGTATTGTTACGAAAAAAAAAACAAACTTGTAGAAGGGCACCAAAAAATATAAATGCAGTTTTTTTTTATCTGTTAATCAACCCTTTTTAAAAAAAGAAAATGATCCAATATGTTAAAAAATACAAACTAAGCTCCAATAAAGTCTTCGTTCACCGAACTATCCTACCACTTTAGCTTCATACAAATTTTCAAAAAAGGTATCAGTAGTTTTCGAATGTCCACAGTTTTAGATATTTTCTGAGAATTTTCATAATATTGTTTAATAAGTAGTCAGATAGTGCTCCAAAATGCCGCGAATATTTAAGCATTGGGAAAGTTGGCTTTTTTTAAATATGCACTTTAAGCAACAAAATTTCAGTCGTTTCACCTTACAATTTATCATTGGACGGATGAAATATGAAAAAAAGTGAAGTGGAAAATAATGCAAAATTTGGGCGCCCGCAAAATTTGACGAACAGGGACCGGTTGGTTATTAGGAGAATAGAAAAGAACATTAGCGGAGAGCTTCTACGATCATATCAGAAACAAGTAACACCCGAGACTGTTAGAAAGGCTGTAGTGGATTCCGGGTACATATCACGCACACTCTGACGAAAACCTTGAAAAACGCTGGAATTCACAAAAGAGTACTAAAATGCGCCTCCAGAATTTTGGCGTAATGTTGTATTCTCTGACGAGTTCAAATATTATATTTGGTTCAGATGAAGGGCTTCGAGGGTGGCGGAGAACTGGATCAGCATATAACGCAAAATATACAATCAAGACAATTAAACATGGTGGTGATTAAGTGATGGTATGGAGTTGAATTGCTTTAAGTAGCGTCGGCAACTTGGAAATAATTGGGCTATCGTGTATATAGTAGTTTTGAAAGAAGATTGGACGAAAATTGTTCAATCGTACATGGGTACTTGTTTTGTCCAAGCCAATCCGATTTAAAACTGGTAGAGGATACCTTATCATATATTAATTTTTAGTATGTTCTGCTTTATTATAAAGTAATTAGTTTGAAAGTACGAAGATTTTATTGGAGCCAAAAACGTACCTCTTGTTATATTTTATCTTTAACTTTGGCATTAACATCTTGGATTATTATTTAGATAAAGAAAACTAAATAGATACATAAACAGCTTGATATTCACAAAATTGAGAACGAAAAAAATGGCGCTCTCTAAGCTTAAAGAGCTATAAACGCTAAAAGTAGAATGTACTCAGCTCCGGCTCTATGAGGGTATGTATGTTGCCTACTGAGGTTGGCTCAGTATAAAAACATAAGTCGATGCATTGGGACAAATACTGCTAATTGGTCATCGAATTAAAACATCCGGTCTTGCGGTGGAATTTGTACCCAGCTATAATTTCAGTGATCAAGACTGCATTTAATAAATCAGCAGGCAAAATGGACTCGTAATATGGTGACAATAATAGACAGTGCAGTTAGGGCCGGGCTGTCACACCAAGCGGCTGCATTTTAGGCGAGACTTAGTGCGGTGACAAGTGAAATTATATCTGTTAACCGTGCCGCCCCAGAAGTAGAATAAAAGTATAAGCGCGATCAAATCATAGAGGAGATAGAATGCAACGGGCCCTTTGATATAATCAAGTGTGTCCCAGAACTCGAACGGAAGCAACAAGACTGTTTCTCCTGGCGACAGGCAAAAACAGAAGCGTAGAAGTGTTCAAACCATTATCAGGTTGCCAAATGCAACATGATCTTCATTCAACATTCAACACACAAGCAACAAAAGCTATGCGTTCACGACAAGTTTTTCCCAAATCATTGAAGAGAATGAGAGAAAGCGCTCTCAGAAGTAGTGACACAACAATTCCCAAGGTAATTCTCAACCGAATCAGGGTAAAAACCCACATTACACCACTACTCATGCCGAAGCTCAAATAAAAATAACAACTCAGAACATTTTTTTTCACCCAAAAAAATCAAAGCCAGTGCACTGAGCCCATGGAGATCCTTCATGGCAGTTCAATAGGAAACCACAAAACTCAGATTACTCTTTGCCAAGAAGGTAAAGAGTTTATTTCACTTCTCAGGGCCAAGAGGAAGGACAAGAAGATGACAAAACTCCCGCCCAGTCTCAGGCTACAGCAGCTGAAGATGACGTGTTCATCGCCTAAAGCTGTAATTTTTTATGGGAAGTTCCCCGCGTGCTTACATCTCACGTACATTTGCAGGGAAAGCAATCAGACATATTGGCACAGGAGCCTCTAAAAATTCCAAAATGTCAATTTCGTCAAAATAGATGAAGGCGGTGTTCCGTTTGGTGATAGAGCAACATTTAATAAACTGTTTAAAGGAAGGTTAAACGGTTTCGCGGACTCAAATAAGTCTCTGCTCTAAAACATTAACAACATTGCCACAATCCAAACATACGGATATTATAATTAAACCCATATCCAATAGGCGTTGCCGTTTTTCGTCACCAACTTCTAGCGAGCCCCAGCTGGGCAGTGAACTAAAAACGCATCGACGAATCAAAAGAAAACTTCTGGTTATTGATTTCAGAAAGTTAAATAAAACAAGTAAGAGGTTCTAGTCGGGAGCTCCCGACTAGGGGATACCCTGCACCCTCTTATTCCAACACCAAATGCAACTCGCGCTACGCTCTTGTTTGCTTAAGTAGTAATAAAGATAAATAAAAAAAATATTCCCTTGGCAGGGTTCGAACTCGCAACTGACTACATTACTTGCTGCCGCCTCTACTTAACAGTCACACCAATAATTAGGTCTAAATGAGAAAAAAACGAATTAAAATAGCAGCACAGAAAACAACACAATCGCAATTGCAATGCTGTTGATAGAATTCAAAGCAGACGCGCATGAATGTGTGTGTGTACATGTATACAGAAATACTTGGAATTTGGGCTTGCTGCCGCTGATACAAGGAAAGTCAAAAAGGACCATACATACGGACGGACGGACATCAAGACGGACATAGCTAGATCGACTCGGCTATTGATGCCGATCAAGAATATATATACTTTTTGGGGTCGGAGATGCTTCCTTCTGCCTGTTACATACATTTGCACAAATACATTATAGTCTTTATACCAATTTTAAATGGGTTCAGGGTATAAAAACTACCGACGATAACTATTCCATCCCAACTATTTCAGCAATACTGGCAAATATGGGCACGGCCCAGTATTTTACCACACTGGATCTTTGGCATTCCATCAAATAGATGACAATACGCAATAACGAACAACAATTCGGGACTATGCCTCGTACAATTAGACGCCATACGTTAGATTATGGATAGGGTTATGTTGAACGTCGGCTTACCACGAGGTTCGAGTTTGGCATTAATGGGAAATAAAAGAGATTGTCGACGCCGTTATCGTTATTAACTTCATTCACACTTCGGTTTCACTATTATTATTAATACACGTTACCCTACTCTGAGTTCTTCCCTACGAAGGCCCAGCTGCAGTGCATGGAGCCCTAGCGCTCCGCTACACTTCCGATTATCGACGTTTTCTCTTTTTCTCTCAATAGTACGTCTCTTCGTTTCGATCGCTCACCAACTTTGCCGAGAGCTTTCGCAACTTCGCCTCGGAGATTTCGCTTTTCGCCGTCGAGTTAAAATCCGTACGTGGACGGTGTTGAGCCACCGATCAGCGACGCGGTTGCACGGCGGTTACATTAAAATTTAAAATGTGACATGTGGCTTCTTACCCTTAATTAACTTGAATTATGCGGCACCTTTCCTTACCAACTCTTATGACTAATTAAATATATAAATATCAATGGTTATACAATATAAATACGATTATAAGCTGTGGGGAGCCTTAGTAGCCGCCTCACACCCCCTTACTGCAGCCACGATACCTTCACTTCCCCGGCTGCGTTTATGGCAACGACTTCTGGGTTCGTCTCTTAACTTACGGTATTAGCTAACTTTTCCGATACTTATACTATTCCCTGTCCCAGCAGTGCAGCTGATAATCTACAAAGTTGGGTTTCTATTAAACTCAACGTATTTTACGGCTATTCAACAGAGTCTTCAACGGGATTGCTTTGTGGCTAGCGACTGGGCTTCTCCGCTCAACATCCATCGGGTCCGGTTATTCTCAGTCGCCGGCTTGAGCTGCGAAATATTGGCCACCCTCTTCTTCCGTTCGTCTGGCTTTGCAACGCGCACAATTTTAGGGGACACGAACTTGATAACCCGATAATATGGGTGCCAATTTCGCGGCAAAGCCCTCAGCGGCGTTGGTTTTGGAGCACGCTGTAGATTGCGGTGGACAATATTAACGATCCTGTTGGTCCTGTTGGTCCTTTCAGTTGGATGGGGCGGTGTACTGAACTTCTACACCCAGGGATTCCAAAAAAGACTTGAAACTACGACTCGTAAATTGTACCCCGTTGTCACACACGAACTTCTTGGGTTCCCCGAATCTACTCAAAATTTTTTCTCGAAACGCCGTCAGTAAGTGCGCCGCTGTAGTCCTCCTGAGTGGGATCAATTCCACCCACTTCGAGAAAGCATCACGGAACACTGGCAACATCGTGCTGCCATGTTTCGAATGCGGAAAGGGCCTGACTAGGTTAGCGTGTAGTACTGCCTTCGGCTCTGCTACCTGTCTCGTTAACATGCGACCGGCCGGCTTGTGTTGTTTGCTCTTAAATGTCTGGCAGACTTCGCAGCATTTCACATAGTTGGCGGCGTAGCGGAACTTACCCGGCCTCTAGGCTAAACCTGACACTGTCTTATACACGCCTTGGTGTCCGGCCGTGGGAGCATTAGACATTTCCGCAGCACCCGTTGATGAGGGAATATAGTCCTCGTCGTCCGTCCCGTGGTCCAAATGTCTATAAAGTTCCCTATTTTCCTCTTCATAGTCGGAAAACTTGGCCGGCTCTTCGGCAATCCTTGCACGCATACTTGCGACCCATTTGCAAGGGGACTCAGCCACAACTGTTTGCTGACAGGTCTCTGGAGGATGCCTTGATAGTGCATCAGCCACAACGTTGAGCTTTCCTCGTCGGTAGTGGACATCAAACTGGAATTGTTGCAGTTCCGGTGGCCACCGCTCAATCCTCCCTATAGGTCTCTCGATCGAGTTGAGCAACTTCCTAGTCGACCACATTATCGCCATTCTCGGTCGCGGAATAGTTCACCCCAGCCTTCAACAGCTTCCAACTCGCGTATGCTATCAATGCAATGCCTCCTCTTGGTTCTCACCCCACGCAAAGTTGGGCACGAAACGCCTGTACCACGAAGCTATCCCGAGACACTGCCGCAACTCCTTACAATTTGTCGGGGCCCTAAGGTTACGTATCGCCCTTACCATCACCGGATCGGTCCATATCCCTTCCCCACTAATCCCATGCCCAAGATAGACCCACCTCTCCTTGAAAAAGCTAGATTTCTTATTATTCAGCCTATGATTGGCGCCCTTAACCGGCGGAATACCTCTCTCAAATTGTCCCTTGCTCCTTTATCGCCCCTATCACCACAATATCGTCTAGGTAGGCGAGCGCATGAGGCACAATCTCCGGCTCTATTACCGTGTCCAACGCCCGCTGGAAGATCGCTCATAGTTAATATAGTCCAAATGGCATCACCTGCCATTAGAACACACCTCTCCCCGGCACTGTGATTGCCGTGCATTCCCTACTACTGGCTGCCATCGGTAGCGATTGGCAGCAGCCAATATCAGTGCTTCAAATCTAGAGTACAGATAATTCGGACGTGACGCAACCGCTCAAGGAAGTGATTGAGCATCCGGAATAAAGTACGCATTGAGTTGCTGGTAGTCGATTCACATGCGCCACTCCACTTTTTTTCTTGAATAACCGATTGGGGCGCTGTGCGAAGTACCCGGCTCGATGGCACCTGCCTGGATCAGCTCATTTACCTGTTCATGGCCGGATTCTTCGGGTAGTACCTTTGCTTCAATGATTTGTCATCCTTGAGTCGAATCTTACGGTCCGCGACTCCCTGAAGACCCGCGAAGAGTGCTAGTTCCGACTACTGGAAATCCCTCAGCTCCGTTATCTAGAGAGCTCTAGTACTTCCAGGGTGGTCTTGTCTCCTCCACTTTGGCAGCTGCTTCCGACGGGTGGATTTTAGCCTTTGCCCCTACTTCCTCCGTTTTCTGGCATATTTCTGATATGCTACCTCCATGATCAGCGTAGAGCTGCTGCCGCAGCTCGTCATCAAAAATTACAGTCAATCGCTTCACTATTAAAACTTGTTAATATATACCCAAACAATATATATGAATCGAAAATATGGAACAGTATTCAGTAAGCCCAAGAACCAAGGTGTCCAAGAAGAATCAAATAGGGGAAAACGTGTGGTTAAAATTAAACAAATGCTATTATAAAAATAAACGAACTTCATTGTATTCAGAAGAGGTACTTGAGGCAGACCTAGGAACGACGGTTCTTATCAATAAGAACAGCTGTCTTACCCTGGTCATCGTCTACATATTTTACGGTATCATCTGACTAGTTCGCCGCCGTCTGAAAGCCAGACATCTAACCGATCTAGTGAACGAATTACTAGTAACATTGCAACAATGTGGCAATTTGTCGAACAACAATATAAGCGAAATATGAGCCTCACCGCTAAGCTTTATAATGGGTAGCGATAAGAAGAGTATTTCAGTAGACCACTAAGGCCGAATAAATTATAAAATTAAAAACCAACTAAGACACACATCTGTTAATTTTCATGCATCAAAGCATATTGGTATGAGTTATTCACTACAGTGGCTCTGCTGCTGAAGAAAATAAATTTGTTACTTTTTATGCTCGGAGGGGAATGAGAGTAGGCCCGTGCCTTTATGATGCCCTTGGCCTCCTACGGTCGTTGGCCGACATTTACAGTAGTACATATGGGCAGCAACAGACGAAAATTTGCTTGTATGCGTGAGCAGATTTTTGAATCGATCTCGCTGGCACCCATGGCAACGAGTAGTCTTATTTTGGCAGTAAAAGATGGTCGAGCTGTGCGCTGAGGCGGGGCCAATCGTGTGATTACCCAAGAAAATAGTAGCTAAACTGCTGGAATCGCCAAATTCGCACGATTCCTCTTCTATAATCAACGAAAACCAGGAGAAAACCAGCACACTTAAAGAGACTGAATTAGAAGAAAAACACCATCTAAAATGCTTAGAAAAGAGATGCGCTTAAATTTTGCTCGAACGCATATATTGTGGTCCCTCCAAGGAGGGAGGATTTCCCAATTAGTGCGAAGCACACTTAAAATGAATTTGACCAAAGATCTTTAAAAATGAGTTTGAGGCCGATTGGATTGTAAACAAAAACGTTCATACAAACGTTTTTCACGATTTTCCCACACCCTCGGGTGGTATTTCCCCGTCTTAACGTGTACCTTCATCACATAAGGTAATGGGTATGGGTAATCGTTATGGGCTGTGCGATGATCTTAAATGAGTCAGTCTGTCAGTCAGGTCAAACAGTTGTATATATAGAAGATATGTAATCAAAGCCACTATCGCTGCCCAAATAGTTTTAAAAAAAAAATGGAATTAACGCAGGTGGCGCTATCCTAATGACAAAATAATCGTTACGTTTTTCTTGTATACTTTTACTTAATAGTTATTTATTATATTGTCTTAAATGTTACAGATGTCATTGTTGTTTTATTTTAAGAAGAATTGATTAGAGTCAAATGGAGAAAAATGTTGAGACGATAGTGCAAATGATTTTTAATAATATTGAATATTAACTATGAATCTAATGAGGGCGCTAATTTTGATGACGCGCAGTGTATATACATTTATTAAAAATTACAACATAGTTGGCTTAGGTGATATTTCGCCAAGCCACACTATATTACTATTTTGGTACATTTTTATATTTATTTATTTATGTGGGCTTTTGTTATTGTTTCTGGTGGCTTTTGCCCACAGCTCCTGGCAATGTTTTTTCGTGCGGTTCCTGTTTGTTTACTTGAATTATGTATGTTTTCTGCAATGTAATAGAAATTTAGGCGATATTATTTAATTGCAATAATCATAAGCATATTCCCAACTATACGCACTTGAAGAAAAGACACATATTCTGTTAAATTTGATGATGGAGGGGTGGAAAATATTTGAAAATATTATCGTTATGATAAGATAAAGCTTAATGAAGGATGGGTGGGAGCGCCACGACGAAGCCACCGACATCCGATTTTGTGTATGTCTTAGTAACTTTGTTACCTCTTTTCTTGCATAGTTTTTCTATTTAATTTAGTTGTTTTATAGAGTAGTTTAGTGTTAGTGGTTAAGGAGTGGTTAATTATTTGAAAATTTGTTCCAGACACCAACCTAGTTTCGAGAAGCTTGATTATCGGTGCTGGTAATTAACATAAATTCACTCGCTGTCTCAGTGACAAATTTCAAAACGGCACTTAAGTTCGCCTCGGGTCCCCCAAATAAAAATTGCATTTCCTGAGTTCTGTCTTTCCGTTTCAGCGATCTTTCAGAGCAGATGGGTCCAGCTCCAACGATTACTCCCAACTTACGAATTTGTCACGGCCCAAGAAGAGAGGAAACCAATCTGCACAATATATACCCATCTAAGGCCATATGTAATAAAAATATTTGTTTTATTCCGCCCCAGCTGCAATCAATTTATTGAGTCCCCGGCCAAGCAAAGCTAACTCTGTGCAGGCGAACAAGAGTAACAGTACCATTGGCCAGTCCATCTCACAATCTGGGCATTAGACAGCTTTCGTGCGAGAACGGAAGCGGTTGCGTTTGCTCAACCGAAGGTTGTCTTGGAAAGGCAGAGACAGAAAAAACAATAGTGATGGTGGCCACAAAGCCATATAATTATTAAAACGAGAAAGAAGGCGATCTTCGGCACGCCGAAGCTTTAATACCCTCACAGACCCAACCTTTTTATAATGCTCATAGTACTTTGCCCGTATCTAAGAAGCACAGGGAAAATAATTAATGGCGAGAATGGTTAAGATATATTGATAAACAACAAAATTTTCCATACATCACCCTAATTTTCGACAGATCGTTCCTATGGCAGCTATATGACATAGTGGTCCGATGTTGATAGGATTTTGCATATATATGAGGAACATAGTAAAACTAATACATGCCGAGATTAGTCAAGATATCTTGAAAAACAAATAATTTTCCATACAACCACTTAGTTTTAGACCGATAGTTCCTATGTCTGCTTTATATTTTTTTTAGTAGTCCGATGTTGACAGGATTTGGCATATATATGAGGAGCATGTAAAACTAATAAATGCCAACTTTGATTAAGATATCGTGAAAAACAAAAAAATGTTCCAAACAACAACTTAGTTTTCGACCGATCGTTCCTATGGCAGCTATATGATACAGTAGTCCGACCTTAATAGGATTTTATATATATATAAGAAGCATAGGAAAACTAATAAAGGCCGAGTTTGGTCAAGATATCTAAATAAACTAAATAAAACATATGAGAACAATGGAGTGCTTCATCGGTATTTCAGAGAATTCTGGTACCACTAATTATTATACCCTAAACTAATTGAAAATGGGTAAAAAGGATATAATGTATTTGTGCAAATGTATGTTACAGTCAGAAAGTATATATATTCTGGAACAGCATCGATAGTCGTGTCCGTCCGTCCGTCCGAGCCTATAAAAGCTAGAGACTTAAAATTTGGGACGTAGGTCCGCCTAGTGCTTGCGCAGTTTGTTTCCGATAATCTATTACCTGCCCCGTTTCCAATTAATCGATAAGAATCTATATCGAAATCCAGTTTTTTGAGAAATTTTAGTAAATAATAAGAGTAAGGGTCACCAAACTTGACATGTAGCTTCTAGAATAGTATAAATATATCAAGAATCTTTATTTTTATAGCTATTGCCATCACCCCGCTATCAGCATATAGCTATAAATCAATTAAAAACACCAATTTCTATTGCCTACCAATTTAAAGCACAATTTTAATGCAATTGTCTTTTTAAGAATATTCAAAAATTCTATAGCACAATAAGCGCTTCTTAAAATTCATCAAGGTCGGTTAAGAAACAAAGAAGTTATTATATAAAACATGTTTTGGCTGGCCTCGAGTTTGGGGCAGTAAGCGCGGATTGCAAGAATTTCTGTATACATGTACACACACACATTCATACGCGTCTTTATTGAATTCTATCAACAGCATGGCAATTGCGATTGTATTGTTTTTTCTGCTGCTATTTTAATCCGTTTTTTTCTCATTAAGACTCAGTTCGTGGTGTCGCTGTTAAGTAGAGGCGTTTGTGGTCTGATACGAGTTCGAGACTAATCGAGGAAATACTTTTTTTTTTTAAATTTATTTTTATTAATTCTGAAGCAAACGAGCGTGTAACGCGAGCTGAATTTGGTGTTGACCGAAGAGGGTGCATGGTATTCCCTAGTCGGAAGCTCCCGACTAGAGCCTCTTATTTGTTTTTTAATTAAAAAAAAAGTGCGGAGACAGTTCTCCGTCATATGGACGGTCATAATATGACATATATACAAAAGCATGCATAAAGATATGCAAAATTTTTGCAGGTGCGGCTAAGCGAGCCTAATATATTTTGCTCCTGCTTCGGTTACTGTATTCGGTTACTGTATTTTTAATTTCCTGAAGAATTAAAAAATGAGACGAGTTAAAAGAAAGTTAACTTTTAATAATAATTAATAATAACATAAGTTGGCCTGTTATTAAATCGGAATAATTATGAACTTCAGTAATTAAAAATTGAAAATAAGAAAACTCAACATAACAAAAGATGAACGTTGATATAATCACAAATACCCCCGTAAATTTATTAAAGATCTATTTAAAAAGTAATGAATTTGTTAAATTGTGATTTAATTCCGTTGGCATGGGAGCGTAAATAGAAAAGAATGCCATATCGCTATTGGGGGTAATAATAACATAAGTTGGCCTGTTATTAAATCGGAATAATTATGAACTTCAGTAATTAAAAATTGAAAATAAGAAAACTCAACATAACAAAAGATGAACGTTGATATAATCACAAATACCCCCGTAAATTTATTAAAGATCTATTTAAAAAGTAATGAATTTGTTAAATTGTGATTTAATTCCGTTGGCATGGGAGCGTAAATAGAAAAGAATGCCATATCGCTATTGGGGTCGTCAATCAACAGCAATTTAGGAGACCATGGTTGGAAGGGTGTAGGGAAGAAGGGTCGCGGTAAACAACGGCCAGAGACCACTGCCCCTAGTTAACAAAATTAAGAGTGTGCCATATTTGTTTTATTTCAGTTTATCGCTTGGTTAAGACATATGCTTTCGCGCAGTGCACACCGGGTGCTTGTCATTTTTTTGTGGCGCTGTCACATAAAGATAGATTCAGTAGGGCCTTTATATAGAATCGAAGCCAAAGCTACGTTCGATGGCTCTAAGCCAGAGTCAAAGGATGTTTCCGAATAACAAAATCTAGGTTTGTTTTCGTGATCTGTGGATAGTGTAAGAAACGATCAGGTGACCCCCAAAAGTTTATATTGCGGTCCCGAAGGACATTCGATACTGAATTGCTCAGCATATGCCGCATTATCAGGCTAACAAGTGCAGAGTATGCAGTAGTTCTCATAACACACTGCTACATATATACTCTGTCATTTCTAACATCCGAGCGTTACCCCCCTTGACTCCGCACTGGATCAACCATCGACTTCACATGCTATGCATGCGAATGTGTCTGATAGTGTAAGCCTAGCTTTAGCAGTCGTTAGCGTTAAAACGAGAAGTGGCGAGTTCGTTTTGGCCAGGACTTTACTCGATTCTGGTTCACAAATTAATTTTGTAACAGACGAGCTAGCACAACGATGGCAGCTGCGTAGAGAGGCTAGTACCAGCTTACTTCGGATTGCTCAATGCAACACTCAAGTAGGAAAGAATATTCATACAGTGGTGAAGTCGCGAGTCAATTACAGCGAGTTCTCGTTAGATGTGTGGATTTTGAAGACCATTTTGGTCTCGGAGCTGAGTCGTTCTTTGAACATCTGTCTGTCGGTCAGATCAAATAAGGTGCAAATTGTCCAATTCTGCAAATGAAACTTGTTAGCTGGATTGTCTCAGGGCGTTACACGCCGTCAATGAGAAGACTCATGCTGTCAATCTGAGTTGCCAAGAAGAGTCTCATACATCGATAGAAATAACGTTGGAGAAATTTTGTTTATTGTTATTATTCAGCCAAAAAAGTCCGATCAGTTGAACAGCAGTTAAGTGAGAGCAACTTTCTTGTTAATTTGGAAATATTGCCGTCAGGTCGATTTAAAGTAACGCTGCCATTTAAATCAGATCCCCATCAGCTAGGTAACTCCTTAAAGGAAGCCAAGTGTCGTTTTATTGTTGCTTGAAAGACGCTTGTCTCGAGATCCTTAAGCTTAAGCATATGTACTTGGAATTTATGGAGGAATATTTAACGTTAGGTCACATGTCTGAAATAGATTCCAAGTGCTCCACACTACTTCATTCCGTGTGTTAGTTAGTGTGTTTTAAGACCATAAAGCACAGAGCACGGTCGGACCTTCAGATAATTAAGTCTGAAGTGTCGGAAATACTTCTAAGTGCAGGTTTCGAACTAACTAATAGGTTTTCGAACTCTCCAGAGATCTCCGAAACAAACGCAGCCAAGCCGTTAGTGATCTCAGAGCCTGACACAACCAAAACACTTGGCGTGTTGTGGTTGCCGAGTGAAGATGCCTTTCAATTCAAGCTAGACGATTCATTCGTGGGCCTCAAAACGACAAAACGGAACATTCTCTCGGTGTCATCGCGGCTATTTGACCCGCTTGGCCTGTTAAGACCTCTGATAACCAAGGCAAAAATTCTACTCCAAGAGCTCTGGCTTCAGAAGTTAGACTGGGATGAATCCGTCCCTCAGCGTTTGGATAACTCGTGGCAGCAACTGAAATCTACTTTGATTCAGTTGCAACGAATAAAGATGCCTTGATATGTGTTTACAGTGCCAACTTCACCGATCGAGATACATGGTTTCGCCGACGCTTTAATAAGAGCGTATGGCACACGTGTTTTGTTGTTGATATCTAAATCTAAAGTAGCCCCCTTTAAGACGAAGACTCTTCCTCGACTTGAGTTGTGCGTGGCGCACTTCTCGCAGATCCTTGTCATCGAATCAAAAATCTCATCAGATTACCGATTGAACGGACGGTTCTTTGATCTGATTCTGAAGTCACGCATCATTGGATTCGGTCACATCCTTCGTCTTTGGCAACATTTGTGTCGAATCGAGTGGCTGAAAACCAAGAATGGACAGAGAAAGCGGAATGGTGCCATATACCCAAAAAGCAAAACCCAGCAGATATCGTTTCCAGAGGCTGCGATGAATTTTGACCAGTTAACCAACATCTGATGACAGATGAGATGCGTACCCTAGAAGTACGCAAAACAGCTGTTGGACTAGCAGCTATGGTAGACCAACCAGATATCTTGGAAACTATTATCGCATGCCAGGCTGCGGAGAGTTTTTGCTTGTGTGTTCCGCTTTATTCACAAATGTGAAAATCCAGCATTACAATTTGAGAGTATCCCTACGGCGGTGGAAAGTAAAGAAGCTTTCGAGAAAATAGAGGAAGTCATCAAACGAGTTCAATTCAAAACATTACATAGGTAGAGTTCGAAAGGGCACGCCCATGGGTTATAGCCTGCAGCGACTCAATCCATTTATACGTGAGTATAATAGATCTTGGTGCTCTTTTTTGTTGGTGCGAGTAGTTTACGCTACTTCTGAATAAAAGAGCGCAATTCGCTAGAAGCTTTATTAGATACCTGCATTTGAAGAATTGTCATGCTGGGCCAAGAGTACTCGTGAGCGACTTTGGCTAATTAACGCTCAAGAGGTCTGTCGTCAGACAGTGAGATCATGCATCCGTTGCTTTAAATGCAAACCTCGTCTGCTCACACAAATTATGGGAAATTTACCAGCAGATCGCTTCCTAGCGATCCGCTCATTTTCTATCTGTGGCGTCGACTTTTGAGTCTGCAAAGCACCTACTCCTACGGACTCTAACGGCCGAAGAGCTGCAGACGACTCTTGTCGCAGTGGAAGCCGCTCAATTCCAGGTCCCTGGGAACAATAAGCGAGGACCCAAGCAATGGTGAGGCTCTAACGCCAGCCAACTACTGATGGGAGGCCCATTGAGAGCTCTGCCGGCAGAGAGGACCCCGAAATAGCAGGGTCTCACCTGCTTGAATCGGTAGCGAGCTGTGTTGTTGCTCAAGCAACAGTTTTGGCGGCGATGGTCAAAGGAGTAGATGCTCGGACTCCATGATGGTGTTCGCGTCACCGGCATAGTGACGGCGGTGCACGCAGGTGAAGACAGAAATAAGGACGGCCAGTGGCAGAAAATTTAAAAGAACGATCCACAAGTTAGCTTGGCTATCCGTTTAATGAAGCCCCCAACCGCTTCATGGTGGCCGGTGCTCATGGTGCTTAGTGTCACTTAGATTTAGGGCGGCGAATATAACCTACTCTTTTAATATGTCCAACGAATTCGCCAAAAGTTGGTCTGAGTATTCCAAGAACAGTAGCTTTGATAATGGATATACTTGAATATGTTTACTCCAATGCGACTTAACAGAACAAGAACGTGTAACTGCTCTAAAAAAAACCAAGGCTAAAACAGTTGGTCATGATCGCAAGGCAAAGCTTTAAGAATACATAATTGCTTCCATGGGGTAGGTAGATATCCACATTTGTGGAAATCAGCCATTGTAGTCCCTATTCGAAAGTCTTCCAGTTATCGAACTGTTTTGTTACTTTCATGATTGACAAAAACTTTCGAAAAAATTATAGCTCGCAGACTCTTGAGGTATATTACCAAAAATTAGTTCTCAAGCTCAATCAAGTATTATTCAAACCCAAGCACATCATGATGGACTCCCTCCTACACTTGCAGCATTATTAGTCAGATGCTCTTTCGACCAAAAATCATGTCACCTCATTGGCGGATTCTTTCTAAAAAGCATTTAATCGCGGGGTAGTCCATTCAGCTCTTTAACAGCACGGAAAAGGGGGGGGTGGGTATGAAAATCCTCAATATAGTGAACGCTATTATGACCCGACGTTCGTTTCGGGCTCGGATTATCAACGGGCTATCCAACTACCATAACTTGCACAACTGCATTCCTCAAGGATAGCCACTATCTGTAATTTTTGTTTAACACATAATTGTTTTGATATCTAAGACAATCAAGATTATGATGTACGCAGATGATGCCCTGATCTTCAGTAAATTAAAGATCTAGTTAAGCTTAATATAATCCTTACTAATATACTTAATGTAATTTATAATTGGGGGCTAGTGCAACTCTTTCACCTAATAAATGTAAGGCTCTTAGGATACTCAGAGTATATTTTGATAAGAGAATGACTTTTAAAAATCATTGTTCCATCAACAGCGCACTACAGGAATTCCAAAAATCACCACCAATGGCGAATCTTTCCGCAAGCTATTTGTCGAAGAATCAACCAGTCGAATTTATAATAATCGAACTTGCGGATCCATGCGCAATGTCTCGCCGCCTATGATGAATAATTGAATAATTTAAGTTGCAAAAACAGAACATGACTTTTTTCAAGCCACTAATGTCAGATATTTCATGTTCGTCTGAAAATCTGCCGAAATGATCAGCAAATCATCCAAGTACACGAATAATTTGGATCTAAAGGTTGCCGGGATCCCCTTGTCCGTGAGCAGAGTCGCAGAGTCGTTGCAGAGTCCGAACGACATGTAGCGGAATTTATACAGTGGTCGCTAGGTAATGTAAGCGGCGTATATGCTATTCTGCTCTTCTCCTACATCTCGATCTGCCAAAATGCAAACTTCAGGTCGACGCTAGATATAAAGTGCGTCTCGCCGATGCGCGTATATATGTCCTCGATACACGGCTGCTTCTTATGGGGGGCTGTCATTTTCCTCGACTATGCCTAATTGCGGCAACTTGTCTACCTCCCTCCACGAGATATCTGTCTACGCTGGTGATACCAGATAAAGCCCATTTCCAAATGAGTTACGCCATCGTCGTCGTCTCGGTAATGGGTTGGCTGCTGTAAGCTCAAATGTCTTCGGAAGCACTTCGGTTTTGCTGGACGGACCGAGCAGTTCTGGAGCGATCTCAAAAACTTTCCAGAAATCGATACCTATGTATTGTTCTTGCTGCAGGTAGGGGAACATGTAAAATACGATTTCTTCAGCTCTACTACTGTATTTAACAGGTAAAACGACGTGGCCTAAAATTGGTCGACTGCACCCGCCATTGTCTTTCCCATTCACGCCTATGGCTGCCCATCCCAATTCATCCACTAACTCCTCTTCCCAGCAGAATGACAGATCCACCCCTTTCATAATGTTCCCAGCGACGACCACATTTTCTATTACACGTAGATATATAATCTCCTCCATGTCTCATCTTACAGCTTCGATGACCTGGAGTTTCGATATCCTGCCTCTGCAAAACCGCACCCGAGCTTTCACCGCTCATCGGGTGGCCAGCGATGTTCTTTCCACATGTCGCCCACCAAAAATCCTATTTCGGGACGGCATGTGTGCCCAAACACGTTCTTCATATGGTAAGCCTCGCTTCCTCTGGAGTTTCCCGGACAGTTTTCGCCCTGTGTGCACAGAGTGTCCGGCTCCCGCATCTGTGGCAGAAGATCTTCCGCTCTCTGGACAGGCAGATTCTGAAAACGTGATAAAACTGTCTACAGCTCCAGCAGACTAGCCGTGAAAGGGGTCTGCCTTTCACAAAGGCCTCTACCAGGTCTCGTGGCGGGGGTAGTGAGACCTCTTCTTTGGCTTCGCTCCTTGCGGAGAGCGCAACGGTTGCTCATATACCATTAAGCCCTTGCGACCAATATGCCTTTCCACCTCTATGCACTCTTGGCGCAGGTCGTCTACGGTGAGTAATTTAAGAGCAGGTCAAAATAATGGTCAAAATGCAGGAACTCTAATCTGAACACAAAGTCCTCGGCGGAATTCATGGCGTCCTCGCCGTCGAACTTGATGTTTCAAGTAAGACCTTTCCCCGTACGACGACATACGCTTCCTCCAGCTGGAAGACAACCACTCTCCCGACTTCCACCCGGAAGTTACGTTCATTGGAAATGCGCCAGTTCCATGCCTGAGTATCCGCAATGAAGACTGGGCTGCTGGATGAATACTCTGCTGCACGCGCGCGCTGCCTCTGGGGTTTCGGCAGCACCAGCGGTGAAAACATTCTGCTAGGAGCCTTCGCGGTCCTTCAATGGGTTGCAGTGGCACCTGCGCAATGTTGGGCCCTCCGTTATGGCTTTATGGCCTGAGCTTATCGATGATCCCCTTCATCAACTCCGTGAAGCCCGTCCGGAATTCGTCGCGAATAGACTCACTGAGGCCCCTCCAATATATCTTCTACTATGGCCCACAAATCCTTAAACTTATCGACAAATTCTACTTACAACTCCTGGTAAATAAATAAATAAATATCCACGCCAAATTCCCTACCGACAACGAATCCTACTAATACTAATAAATAAATAACCACAACAATTCGCGATCGACTAATCTTATAAATATGAATAAATAAAAAATAAATATATAAATATCCATTACAACTCACAACGAAATAACTCACGAAAAAATAAATTTTTGTGTTTATAGCAAAACTTCATACAAATCTGAGGAGAGAAACAAATCCCAACACAGGCCAACTACAATTATGTAGACCCAATTTGGCCAGCGGACAAACGTTTAAGTATCCATTAAATGCTCAGTTAGTCAGATTGACTGACGAACGGCAACCAAGATATTCTACTTCTCGGGCTATTTGGCTTTTGTCGGACTTCTGGGCACTATTGAAGTATGATGTATAACAGGTGCGGCGCGAGACCGAATCTATATCGTCGTGAGTCATCTGTCTCCGAAGCTCTATACCTAAAGCCAGGACACACATCCAACGTAAATGCCTACGTCGCCTTTCTCGCATTTCACTACACGCATGTGGTGAGTGGATCTGAAAGGGGAGGGAACCCTTATGTATAGCGCATGGATTGTTTTTATTTTTTGAATCCAGCATCGACTTCAACGAAGGCTTAATTTACCCATATATGATTGTGAAGTTTGTTTCGAAAAACTTTATTGTATACAGAAATGATCGATCCTTTCGAGTCGGTGGTGGATAAGTAGCCGTCAAAACCTCGCTCAATTCTGAACCATTTTGATTTACTGTGCCTATTGATGCTGAGATTGTCTCAGTTAAAGATACTTTCCCTATAAGTGGTATCTATATCACCTGCTACTATATCCCTTCTTATTCTGACATTCAAGCTTACATATAATAAACAAGGTTCTCGTAATGTGCGTCATATTGGCATTCCCATTGTGTTTGGTGATTTTAATTTATCGAACATCTGTTGATCATTACTCGTCGCCAATAATTACCTTGTATCTTCAGCACAACGATATTTCGTTGTTTCGAATCAATTTAATTTCTAATCATTTGAAAATAATACTTTATCTTGTATTTAGCAACGATTACCTTAAGGCCAATGTTTCCTAGTCCCCTACCTGATATTTTTCTGAGGATGTATATCATCCTACTTTGGAGGTTGCAATGTTCAAGTGCAATCCTATTCTTTATTCATTAGTGACCAACAAATAATGCTGTTGCTTTCGTAAATAAAACTATTCCTTGCTTAATAAATGTAGTTATACAACTGATTGGTACTTCTTTTATGATACGGTCGATATGGTTATTGTATTCCTCATTCAGTCCCATCCTTTGCTGTATTCTAAGCCCTGGTTGACTCCCAGGCTATCAAAAATAACTTTGCTAAATATTCCATAGCCAAGACAAGTTTCTTTTTTATGCATTTTCAATGTGATTCAGCTTATTCGGTGAAAACGTCAATTTATTCAAAATCCGAGATAGTTTTATAATTATGTAAACATAAAGCGTGGATCTTCTTGTTTTCTATACACTTTTTCATTCGGTATGGATAAGGCAAGCAAAGACTCTGATGCTGCTACGTCTTTGCAGATTTTTTCCAATCAACTTACTCCACTCTTCGCCCTAACAAAATGTCCTACGCATTAAATATTACTTCCTTTATTTCTATAATTACCCCTATTATTTCCCATTCCTCTCTCCCTTCAGCTATAAACTCCTTAAAATCTTCTGACTCTCCTGGGCTCTGCCCTTCTTTATCCATTGCTAAAGCTTCTTAAACTATCCTTTGCATTTTATATATTTCCATCTCTTTGAAAATAATCTTATATTACTCATCTTCACAAAAAAGGTGGAATGTCTGATATAACAAATTTCAGAGATAAAGCTAAGCTGTCCGCTATCCCTGAATTTTTAATTATAATTACTTCGACTAGAGCATTTCTGAACAGCATTTGTCTCCCGTGCACAACATAAGTTCGTAACGAATCGCTTAACTACGATCAATTTTCTTGAATTTACTTTACTAGTGAATTATGCTTTCCTTAAAAGAATGCAAACTGATGTCATTTAGACCGATAAGGCATTTGACTCGGTGCACCAGGACCTTTTATTGTTGAAACTTGACTGTTTAGGTTTCTCTAACTGCCTTTTGCTTTGGATTTCTTCTCATTTAAAGAGTAGGACCGAATGTGTCATGCTGAGGCTTAGTACCTCGGAGCAACACATCATGCATCTTTTCTCTTTACTCTTTTTATAAATGACCCCTTCTGTTTTATAGCATGTTTATAAAATTATATTTTTTGATAGATCTTTGTCATGTGGTATACTCTGCTGCAGCAGCAAAAAAGGTGGTCAAAAAATTGAATATGTCGTCTGCATTGCCGTGCTGACATGAACCCAACCAGCGGCAATGCCAATAGAGCCACCATGCCAGTGAGCGCTGAGATCAGCAACGAACCCACAACGAATATCAAGAGGCAGTCTCGAACGAACGAGGCAGGCCCACTAAATAACCACCAATTGCCAGCCGCTTAGCAACTGCTGCCAACAAATACACCTCTTTGATATCTGCCAGAGGTATTTTAGTTTCACCTACTTACCCTATAAGGGGTGATCAAAACCCCAGAGACGCCTGCAGTACCCTACTTGCTGGAGTTAGTGTCCATACGCAGACTGACGAGTCAGAGGCCGATCGGGTAAACTCAGCCCAAGAAGGTAACGATATAGACCAAAGAACCAACAACAATGCACCCACTGGAGGGAAGAAGCCGCCTCCCATAGTCATGAATAGCATCGACGACATCCACGACGTGTGGCTCGTACTGTCGCAAGTAGTGGATCTAGATAGCCTGACCATAAAATTCAATTTGGGTAGGACTATGCTGTTCCTAGCCAGTAATGTGTTCACCTACGTATCGTACAGAAACTGGTCGACCACAATATTGCGTTCTACTCATACAAGCTACAGGAGGAGAAGCCCCAGCCTCCAGCACGCCACACTTAACCGCGAGCTCATTGATGACCTGCGGTGCAAAAGTTGTATCGTTCTCCACGTGCACAATCCGAGCAGCAGAGTCAGTTAGGAAGCCTTTGAATATTCTTTTCTCATTCATTAACTTGCAGCCGGTGGCCAGCAACAATGAGGCTCTTGCCACCAAGAAGCTATGCAGGCAAGTGGTCATGGTGCAGATTACTCGAATAAGCCAGGATGTGAAACGGGCACACGGCCACATGCTGCAAAAGGCAAGGGCAAAGGGCGTTTAATGCTTGCTCAATCATCAGCGCCCATTGTGGTGGTGATCACCCTGCTCACTATAAGGGCTGCGAGTGGTTCACCGAATATATAAAGCGTGCGGGGGCCCAACGATTCAAGCGAAACGAAGCCGCAGCAATAAAGTTCCTGGGCCTACACGTGTTGACTTCCCCCGTACAGCATCCACTGAACAAATAGAAGGGCTTTCATACGCTTTTCATACAATATTTAAATTCGGAACGGTAACGGGTATGTTCCTGACGGTTAAGAAGGACAATTTGATTGTAGGATAACAAAGATGTTAGTTTATCCTACAGTCTGTACCCACCTTACCTTGGTGGCACGGAGGAAGTCACAGCCTCTTGTCGGTAAATCGACGACTTTGCACATTTTCGGTTTCATTAGGTACTGCCGGCGAACCAAGAAAGAGTTTAACTAATCATTTGAGTTTTAGTTCTCATATTATTTATTGCCTATTTGCTTCGTTTAAAAAAAATATATAAGAAAAAGAAAACTTAAGTGGAAAGCGCTAGGTTATATAAACTGCTTATAAGTCAAGGAATAATTGAACACATAAACCTACTGCCTGACAAATGATAATGGGCTTCGAAACGGTACACTCAAATTAAATAAAATTCCCTGATTTACAATCTTTATTTAATATTCAAACTCTTTGGCTGGCTCGGTTGGCCAGTGCATTATAACAAATTCAGACAAATGATTCCACCCATGCGTACGTTTGGCCCATCGTTAGCATGATGGTAGTATTTGGGGTATACCGTACACTCATCGCCTAGATCCCATGGCACTTAGAAGATCTTAGTATAATTTATTTTTAACATTATTACGTTATCAAGTTATTTTTAAAGATTCTATTTCAAATTTACAAACAACGACTTATCTTGACTCTCTTGATTTGCCAAAGAAAGGAAGTTTCTAATGCAGCCACTTCTATACTAATTTCATGAGCCGCAAGCGTGGCCAGGAACGGTAGCGGTCCCGAAGAAATTTCTATGCCCTTTGGACCTTCGCTACTCCCGTAGGGCTGTCGCTCCCTTGGGCGAATATCTGTGACGGAACTCCCAAGTTGCCCTCCACCGACCAACCACGCTGAATTAATATGTGTATATATGTATCATACACTAAAGCGCGGTTGCGCAATGGTCGGTAGTTTTTTTTTTCCTTTTTCGCGGGAATCCCGATGCTGTGTACTGCATCCCACCTCCCGCCCAACCGACCGAGGGGCGCAGTCGTGCAACGTACGACACGAGTCGTGAAGTACAAAAGGAATACAAACTACGACTATATGCACAAATAAAAATAATACTATCTAGAGGCAGAGAAGTATCCGAGCAGAATACTCTGAATTGCATGTTATAATCATTACAGAGAACCCTGAACGGTTATAGCAAGGCATAATTAGTTGAGCAAAATTGAATCGATAAGGGTGTAAAATTACGTGTAACAGCTGGTCAACAACGCACCAAGAAGGAAGAGGGATCTCTGATTGTTGACATAAGATTAATGTAAGTGAGCGATTAATTGGCCAAAGGAAATAAATTTGTTGATTTTTAAACCTTTATATCGACTAACGGGGAAATTAAAAAAAAAATTTATATAAAAAGAAATTTACAATAATTGTGTTTGTCAGATGTTGTGTCCGGACAAATAAGAAGATTTAAAAAATTGCATGTTCCCCTTTACTTTTGTCTTTTAATGTCTTTTAGCAGTAACGAAGAACTTATATCCAGTTATAGGGAACAGAAGTTAGCAGAGAAAAAATAAAAAATGGAGACTAAAACTGTCGTCGAAATGTTAGAAATTGCTGTCAGGTCTGCACTTCTAGGCACTATCAAGCGGTTACCATTTTTCATAATAAAGTAAGGGACTCTGTAAGGGGCAATTTTGGTTAGGCTTTATTTTACGTACGCAGACAAGACACCAATCCACGTCATTCAGCAAGAGCTGAATCTGATGAGGTAGGGCGATAGGCCTCTATTAAAGTATTATGGTGAAATTGAAAGAACGTTGACACTACTAAGACGCTAATGACCCACGATACGCCCGCCGCAACTGTTCTCAATGAGAAATTTAGAAGCGATGCGTTACACACATTCGTGTCGGGATTGAAGAAATCCCTTCAATCAGCCATTTTCCCAGTCCAGCCTCGAGATTTGCCAACTGCACTGGCCTTGACACAAGAGGCAAAGGCCAGTAATGACCGTTATATGTTCGCAACTAGTTTTGCTAGGCATTTGGAAAAAAAGTCCTAGAAGTCTGGGGGTCAACGGCCCCAGGGTCGACGCCAAAATAATGGCCAAGAGACTTCACAAAACGGTAGCCATGGCAAGAACCATCACTACACTAAGAGCCAAGCCAAGTCGGGTAGCTCTAAAAAACGCCCTTATCCACAGAACCCTCAAGGTCAGACACCAGAGGCTATGGAATTAGATTCGTCTTCACGGTACAGACAACCGACGAATTATCAGGGTCATAGAAACTCGGAGCCCATGGAAGTAGACCAGTCATCTCGTTCCAAGCAAACTTCTTATAAGAAAAACTAAAAGGTGCACTTTACATCCCAAAGTAAATCCGAGGACAAGTCGTATGAAAACCAAGTACAGTCCGAGGCGACTGCTGTTGAAGACGAATTGTCCGACGCCGAAAGCTGCAATTTTTTAGGGGAAACTCCCTGCTCCCGTACATAACTCATGCGATAGCGGGGCAAAATATCAGGCTTTTTATGGACACAGGCGCCTCTAAAAACTATATTAAACCATTGTTCCTTACATGGAAGCACGCTTATAAAACATAAATGCTTTATTCACCTCTTTAATACGAAGACATACTTCTTCACACTAGACAATTTAAAAGAGTTTGATGGGATCATTGGACTCGATCTTTTAAAAAAAGTTAATGTGAAAATAGATTTAGTAAGAAATGTTATCGAACATAATCATGGTTTGGAACCCTTGCAATTTACGAAGTGTCAAAATGTGAACTTCAAAAAAATTGATAGCGACGAAGTACCAGCCGCTATTAAGGAGGCATTTTGTAAAATGATCAAAGAATCGATTAAAGCATTTGCAGACCGTAACGAGGCTCTGCCACATAACATCAACACCATAGCAACGATTAGAATAAACGGGGAACCAGTATATTCAAAATTATACCCACACCCCATGGGCGTCGCGAATTTTGTTAATGCAGAAGCTAAACCACTTCTAGTTATCGGCGTTATTCGGCCCTCAAAGTTTCCTTACAACAACCCGACTTGGATCGTTGACAAAAAGGGAACTGACTTTCTGAAACTGAATCAAAACACGATCGATGACAAATACCCCATTCCCACAATTTCGACAATCTTGTCGAATATGGGCAAGGCCCAGTGTTTCACAATATCAATCAAATCGCTTTCATCAAATCGAGCTCGCCGAGCAAAATAGGGAGAAAATGGAATTTTCCTTCAACAACGGAAAATATGAGTTTTGCAGACTCCCCTTTGGGCTGAAAAACGCCCCGAGTATTTTCTAGATGGCCATCGATGATGTCCTCAGAAAGAGGATAAGCCAACCGTGCTACGTTTATGTAGACGACCTAATTATCTTCTCTGAAACTAAAGAAGGCCATATTAAGGACATCGGTTGGGTCCTTACAAGTCTTCATGATGCAGGTATGCGAGTCTCCCAGAAGAAGTCCACGTGTTTTAAAAAAAGCGTGGAATATTTGGGATTCATCGTATCCAGGGACGTGATAAAGACCTCACCTCAAAAGGTGCAAGCAATCTTTCCCAGCCCCACGCACGCTTTTTGACCTTAGATCATTTCTAGGTCTTGCGAGTTACTATCGCTGCTTTATTAAAGATAACGCCAAAATCGCCAAGCCCCTCACGGACGCTCTAAAAGGCGAAAATGGCAAATCAGTAAAAACCACTCACGAAAAGTGAAAATCGAACTAAGCCAGAACCAGTTGCAAAACTTTTCAAGGCTAAAAAGTATCTTGGCTTCGGAGGATGTTCTAATAGAACATACCCCGATTTCAAAAAACCATTTGACCAAACCGCCGATGCCTCCGGTTATGGTCTAGGAGCTGTTCTATCTTAGAACGGCCGCCCAATCACGATGATTTCACGCACCTTGCATGACAACGAAAAAAACTTTGCCTCAAACGAGAGGAAGCTGCTCGCCATCGTTTGGTCACTCAAAAAGCTTAGAAATTATCTTTATGGGGTCAGGCATCTAAATATCCTCACAGACCACCAACCACTTACGTTCGCAGTTTCCGATAAGAATCCTAACGCCAAGACAAAACGTTGGAAAGCGTTAAGCGATGAGCATGGCGCGAATCTAATCTACAACCCGATAAAAGAAAACTTTGTGGCGGATGCCCTATCACGCCAGCTAGTAAACACTTTAGAAGATAGCCCGGACTCGGACGTAGCCTGCCACAGTGAGGAATCACTCACTTACACAAGAGAAACAATTGACAAGCCAGTTAACAGTTTCCGTAATCAGATTAGAAGAAGCAGAGGCTCCCCACGTGTGGAACTTTACTTATTTTAACGAAAAAATCAGACATGTAATTAGATACTCCGACCGCGACACGCTATGGAAAACATTGTTGGACGCAGTAATGGTCGATGTTGTTAACGCAATCCATTGCGAGCTATCGATATTGGCATTCATTCAACACAAACTGGTCGAAACATTTCCTTCGACAACATTTAAACACTGCAAATTCCTTTTTACAGACATTACCGACCCTTCCGAACAAAGGGAGATAATGATAATCGAAAACAACCTCGCTCATCGCGCAGCCCAAGAGAACGTGAAACAAGTCTTAAGAAAATATTTCTTTCCAAAGATGGCTAGGCTAGCTACGGAACTAGCGCTAAATTGCAGAACCTGTTCGATGGCAAAATATAATCGCCACCCAATCAAACAAACCCGCGGACAGACACCTGTCCCAACCTACGCTGGAGAAATACTCCATGTCGACGTGTTCTCAACAAGTACAAATTCCTTCCTCACCTATATGGATTAATTTTCTAAACTCGCCGTAGTACAGCCGATAGAATCGGCAATCTTGCAATTGGTTAACCTTTTCCCTAAAATTACAACAATCTACTGGGATAACGAGAAATCGTTGAACTCCGAGACAATCAAGTCCGTTCTATTGAACAACTTTAACATCCACATTGCAAATGCACCCCCACTCCACAGCTTTTCAAATGGGCAAGTTGAAAGGATCCATAGCACCCTCACCGAAATAGCTCGGTGCATAAAGATGGTTAAAAAAATCGACGACACGGCGGAATTGATACTTATGACCACAATAAAGTACAATCGTATAATACACTCGGTAGCAAATAAAAAACCTATCGAAGTAATTCACTCCGCTCCCGCCAATGTGGAGAGAGACATAAGCAAGAAAATCCAAAGAGCCCCGGAAAAGACCCTAATACAAGCGAATAGAAATCGCGAATATAAAACCTACTAAGTAAACGACAAGGTATGGTTAAAACAAAACAAATGCCTGGCTAACAAACTAATATCCCTGTGTTCTGAGGAAATTGTAGACGCAGACCACGGGACGGCCGTTCTAATTAAAGGTAGGGTGGTCCATAAGAACAATATAAGATAAGAAAAAAACATGGTTTCGGCTTAAAGAATTATAAAACATACTTAACTCAATCCACAAAAATAAAGGAGCAGACAAGGCACATTTGTTCGAAACAATTTTGGCAAAAAATCGGATCGCAATAACTGATTTACAGAATTTAATATTTTCAATTACTCTCGCTTAAGCGAATCTTATTGCCACCGTTATCTTAGACGATATTGACTTAAAAGAAATGGCCATTGGTCTCCTCACAAATATTAGTGTAGCAGATCTTTTAGAAGTAGCTAATGTTAAGGCTTTTCAAAATAACGATTTACTGTACTTTTTAATCAAGTATTCTAAGCCCAAGTTAGTTTGTAGGAAGATTACTGTGCCCGTACAGCATAGGGGAGTTTCTCAGGACTTGGAGGACGACACTGTTGCTGAATGCGGAGCCCACATCTTTGCGGTCGATGACTCCAAATCGTCGATAAGCACCTCCTTCTGCAAGATGCGGAGCACCTCAACCTGTGCTCAGAAGAAAGTCTGCGGAGCTGTGGCTCACTGCAGCACGCACACCAGTCAACTGAACCCAGTCACTATAATAGACGAAGGACAACAATGGCGTCTCACAGTTGGTCTCCGGAACATTTCTGCACTCTTTCGACGATAAAGTTGCTATCAATGAAACTTTGTTCACCAACATCTACGGCGTCCTGAGAAAGAAACCAGCGGTATCGGCCTTGTCACATATCAACGTAACCGAACACCGAGAGCGACTGAGTTTGCCGCTTCTCCACGAACTGAGTGTGACAAACCTCCAGTACATCGAAATCTTAACGGCTGAGGTAACCACAAAACCTGGCTTGGCTGCACTACGTTAGCAGCCGTATAGGTTCTCTACGAGATCGCCCATGTAATTCGCCGCCATCTTAAAACTAGACGCCAGCCTGAGTTAATTGCAAAACTGAAAGCGGGAATTCGGAAGGCCGAGGGCGGCCTTCGCTTAACCAAGGGAGGAGTTATCACAAAGAGGTTCGCTTCTGCCGATCCCGCCGAGAGTCCGGATGCCGTCGATACAAAGTAGCTACATTGCTCATATTCGTTGACTCTGCATTGCTGCCGGTCAACGGCCACAGCAACGAAACCCGATGCCTGGCATGCGCGCGCTGAGTGATCATCCAGAAGTAGTCACGAGGCGCTAGGACAGCATTCTGCCGCCGGAGCCGCCGCGGCATAAGAGCTTTGGATAATTTAGCTTTTAATTTAGACTGTTCGTTTTTAAGAATGCATTGTACAGCGCACTTCGTGCCTAAATAAATATTTTGACTAAAACTCCAAGTATTTTATTGCTCCACCCGTCGGTCAGCATATGGTATTATCGGTACTGTGAAAACTTGTTAATTTATATAAAGGGTCTTTGTCGTGTACGGATCGTCAAACTCCTTCGACCATCTCTTGATGAAACCCAAAACAATTATGGCCTTATTGACCACGGTCTGATCAAGGATGACACCTAGATCATTAACTTAATTAGAAGTACTGTTAACACGCTCGAGCGGTAAGCTGTCAAGGATATAAGAAACCAATTGATAAGGGCTTCTATAGAAAGTCATTACCTTACATTTAGAGAAGTTAAAGTTTAAGAGGTTGGCTAGACACCAATCCTGAATCGCATCAATGTCAGCTTGTAAAAGATAACATGATGCCATATCTTTATATGCAAGGCATAACTTCACACCGTCTGCATACCTTAATATTCGAGAGTGGGACAGTATCGAGGGAAGGTCATTAATTGAAAAGAGTAAACCCAAAAGATTCTTTTCAGAAATACGTTTTAAAATTTTACTTAGGTGACTACTGGGATAGCTAATGTAGGCAGCTTAGCCCGCTACTCTTTACTCTTTTCGTCAATGAACATCCCTCTATATTGTCTTACTCTCACGTTCTAGCGTATACTGATGTTGTAAAGTTGTGCCTTGCATATAAGAATATGGCCTCATGTAATTTATCTAAGCCGACATTGATGCCTGTCAGTGTTGGTGTCAAGCTAAACTTTTAAATCTAAGCTCCAAATATGTTACAAGGTAATGACTTTCTACAGAAGCTCACCCAAATGGTTTCTTACACCCTTGACAGCTTACCGAAGTTTACAGTACAAACATAAATTCGACTCCCATGTTACGACCGAGATCAATAGGGCAAGAATTAAGTCTTAGGAGTTTGACGATCCGTACACGATTAAAAGGATTTTTTTATCTCTGGTACGACCTATTCTTGAGTATACGTTATGTTTCTAGAATTGAGTCTGTATGGAAACAATTCTTGTTTGCTTTCGTGTCCGATTGGACTTCTGATGACAATTTTCCCTTCTTGAATAACCGTAGAATTATTGATGGTGTTATATTTATTCAAAGGGATTTAAGACCTAACACTTAAATTGCAATGGTAATGGAGTCCAGCGTCTTTAAGTCTGAGTTTCACGTCATTCAGGGTTGGCTCCAGATGGAATCTTGAAAAAGATCTTAGGAAAAATATAATAATTTCCTCACGGATAGCAGCACTCGACCAACACAGGGAACTTTTTGGGTCTCTAGTCACGCTGGTATCTTCGACAAAGAAGTAGCAGACGAGCTCGGAAGAAGCCTTTAATTTTCCTCCATAATTAAAACAGAATCCTGTTATGGGATTTCGTGATTCCGTGGTCTTCCACCAACGCCATGGTGGCATCATATTTCCATAAAGAATTAGCAAGCATCTGAAACTCCATCCAAAGATTCTGCTGATACTGCTGGTCAACTTCTTGACAAGTCACCACACAGAGGAAGACGCAGTTCGGAGTACCGGACGCCGTCCCAATGCCATCACCCACTCTTCCCTGTGGGAGTCCTTTTAAGACTATACACGCAAACACATTATTGTTATAACATAAAACACCGAGTTACTGATCATTTATAAAAACATTTTTATTAAACAGAGGTCTGGGTTTGTGTTTTACATTATGGTCCCTGTCAGCCGAACTTTTTAAGCTTGGGCTGCAATATCCAAAGCGCGTCGCAGATCATCTATCAACTCGTCAGAGTCTTCAAGACCGACTGACAAACGAATAAGAGCATCAGTTATACCCAATGACTTTCGGTCTTCAATAGGAACAGAGGCATGAGTCATAATTGATCTTAAATAGAATGAATTATAAAAATAAAGTAATCTGTTAATTAAAGAAATCGAAAGACTCAATATTCTTGTAGAAGTAGACCAACATAAACATATGAAAACAAACTGTACTTTTCGTAAAATAGCTAGACTCTTAAATAATTGTTACAGCATACTAATAATAATACACTTTTTATGAGATTGGTACGAAACATTTAAACTCCTACGATATTTGAATTTATTGAGTAAATTAAAAGAACTCACTTATATAAAAGTAAAAATGCGACTGATATTGATTTATCTTAAAGCTTCTTTCTCCTATAAAAGCAGTCAGCTTAAAACCAAAAACGTGATTTGATTCTAGAACGTGAGAATCTTGAATGCACTTTTCTTTGTTCTTTACATATTTATATCCCCTGAAGCAAAAAGGAGGCATGCAAAAAGTAATATTCATACTAATTCACAAAGAAATATATTGGCATTGTGCACAATTCGTTTTGTTGACCACGTACGCAATTTCAGCCCTATTAATGCTAGAGACTATATATACTTGTGTAAGTTGTTGAGCAATGTAATCTTCACAAAGCGAACACATGCTTTTCGTGAGCATATCCTTTGATATTTATTGCAACACTGGCGACTAATTACAGCCTGGGTAACTAAATTCAATAGCCCAAAACTGTTAGGTGGTCTCCAAGGCATACAAAGGCTACTCCTCATGATTTGAAATTTCAAGAATCTAGCTCTTATAGGTTCTGAGATTCTTGCGTTCATACATACGGATAGACAGACGGACATGGCTAGATCGACTCGGCTTGTGATGCTGATCTAGAATATATACACTTTATGGGGTCGGATTTGCTTCCTTCTGGCTGTTAAATACATTTTTTCAATGGGTTCAGGCTATAAATTAATCTAATGCATACACTATATTTTTTAAATTATTACTTACGGTAACTCAGCTAAACTCTCATATCCGCCAAGACTTTCTGCTAATATGAATAATTTAAGAGCCTTTAAGAATGCTGTGGCATGCTTTAAAGAGCCTTTTATGTAAAATGAAAACACTCCGCTATAGCCATATGTCTGTTTTAGAGCTATAGAATGATGTGGATGCGATTCCAGCGCTGGATGCAGTACTTTTTCAACAAAAGCATGTGATTCAAGAAATTTCGCAATTGCAATTGCATTTTTTTGGTGCTGTTCCATACGTAATGAAAGTGTTTTCAGACTACGGTTAACCTGATAGCAATCAAATGGAGATGGAACTATACCAACCGCTGCAAAAGGTAAGGAAATAAATGAATATTAAAGTCTTTTGTACACCTTCATCAACAAACCATTTTGTAAAAATTTTAATCTTGTATAAAGATCTTCACAGTTCATTGTTATACCACCCATAACAACATCAGTATGTCCATTCATGTATTTTGTTAATGAGTAGCAAACTAAATCAGCTCCTAACTCAAGCGGCCTTTGGAAATAAGAGGTCAGGAATGTATTGTCTACCGCAACAATTATGTTTCCTTTTTCATGGCATATTTTGGCAATGGCTTCGATATCCGCAACTTTGATTAGTGGGTTTGTCGGCGATTCTATCCAAACGAGCTGCAAAGATAGTTATAATTAAGTATTTACTAGTGTTTATTATCAAAAACATCTAAAGTAAGTTACGCAAACACGATGTAATTAATTGCGGGATTACGTTTATAAATAATTTTATTTATTTATATACTTATTTTATTTTACTTTATACACTGAACCTAATGAAATGGGTAAAAACACAGGTAGAATGAAACATCTTGGATCCTATAAAGTATATATATGTATATATTCGCATGCATGAACGCGTCGATGTCAGAACATATAATAGCTTGAGACTTGCAATTTCCAAGGTTGGTTCTCCTAGTGCCCGCACAGTATGATTCAGAAAATCGATAAATTGCCCCGTGTCCAAAAAATTGAGAAAAATTGAAATCTAAAGGCTCTAGATATTAAGATCTTGAGCACTAACCATACAATGCATAGACATGTCAAACAGCAGAATGATCATATCCCGATATATCGTCAACGAGGGAACCCCAAGGGTTCCTGCGACCATTTTAGTGTGCCCAGATAGAGTAAAACTGCTGAGAGTGGCAGCCAAAAGTCCGGCCTCAAAAGGCGAACGTTCAGTATAAAGCCGCATCTCGCTCAGCGCACAACGTCGCTGCGGCTGATGCTATTTTTTAATATATGAATGTTAGTTTTAAATCCTTACAGCCAAAATTGTACAGAGTTTGCCTCGCTCCCACTCATTGCTTTGCGCGCTTTTGAACATCTCTTTCTCCCTGCATAGCTTCTCAAAAAGACCGAGATCTACAAACATATTTATGTTTGTGTTGTGTGGATGTGCGCACAAGTAGATCACGGCGTTTGTCGCGAGCCAGACGCTTCAAACGCTCTATCATGTATTTCTTGGTCTAGTCAGGCATAATGAGAAGAATCTGATCTTTTTCTATTTAATAAAAACTTGAATGACCTAAATGAAATATTTATAGTTTATATTCTAATTTTATTGTTTACTGTGGGGACCTATTTAGCTTAAAATAAAAAAAAACTAAGTCATATTTCTGCAAGGGTAATATATCGTCGGCATGACAAAGATTTCTAAGAAAAGACCAAAAATTGAAATGTTAAATTTTTGCGACATGCTACTTGTGCACTCGCACACTCTTTCGAGGAAGCAGTCGTGTGATATTATAAAAGGGTTTGGCCTGTTCATGTTTAAAATTGCTATCTTCCATGCTTGTTGTAAGGGTTTTTTTTTAATAGATTCAGTTTCTCAAAATATATATGAATTACCTTTGTCTCCAATTTAAAGGCAGATTTAAGATTGTCCAAATTAGAAGCATCAACAAAAGTTGCGGATATTCCCAAACGTGATGCAACTTGCCTGATTGTAACAAACTAATTGTGTTTATTGTTATGCACAACTTGTGACAGTTAAATCTTACCTTATCAGTCGATTTGTCCCACCATACACATCATCTCCCATTATAATGTGATCTCCGCTGTTGAGCATTGTAAGGACAGCAGTAGTTGCGCCGAGCCCAGATGAAAAAGTTAAGCCATATTTTGCATTGTCCAGTGCTGCTAAGCAATTCTCTAACACATTTCGAGTGGGATTACCACTTCTCGAGTACTCATAACCCTATAAAAAATTTGATAAAATAAATATTATGTAAAATGTTCTTAAATTTAGATTCTGAAGTTAATAAAAGGGTTCAAATGCTTAAGTTGAGATTATTTGTGTTGAGGAACAGATCTATTTCAATGTGTAACCATTAGATTAATTTCTTTCTGACCTATGTAAATCTCATGCAATTTTGTATGCAGATCTTTACGGAAGCACCGATGGCGGTCTATTAAATTAAAAACCATAAAATTAAAGGATTAAAGGAAATTCTTACATTCTTGCTTCATTATGGTCAGCACCCCCTAGCCGTGGATCGAGTTCGAAAGGATTAGCGATAGCATGTGTCTGTATGACACGATTGAAGTATATATACCAGCGACAATGCAGAGTTCTTCGCTCTGTTTCCGTTTAATGCAGCAAAAACCATAACGGCGCACGGTGCGTTGCCAAAGTTGCCGATGACATCATTTGGTGGTGATAACAAGAAGGGGTCACTTTTCAAGATTTGTTTGAAACCACTATCCACAATAAACAACATTTGATAAGAACTCAAACTTGCATTATTTGAAGTATTTTTCGTCTAATGAAGCAGCCCGCTTAATATATCATTTGTCAAGTACAGACGCGGTATTTAATACTGCATGGGAACGCCTAATTGAGCGATACAACCGACTACCTCCAGTCGATAACTCAATGCCACTTCCTGTCGATAGCATTGTTGCCGAAGGTGGCAGATAGTGCAAGCGAGGCAAACAGGACGCGACTGCTGGATAACGTATTTCGGCTTGCAAAAATAGATCTAAACTTAACAATTGATGATTTGTTCCAGTTCCCGAATCCTACTTTCGGGAATTTCATTGGTAAGAGCTGAAGCCACACGGGGTTTGAGTAAGCTGCACTTGAAATCACAGGTGTCAAACGACACACGAGAAGAAGCTTGACGGACATGGTGATTTAATTCCCACTCCAAAAATTCTGCGAGTTAGAAGACACCAATGCTGGCCTACCACCAGATACCGAATATTTCAAGGTGGAAGAACATTTTCGTGATATACAGTCAAGAGATTCCAAGGGTGGGATATCTTCAAGCATGAGATGAACAGATACAACTTATATCACAAGCACAGGTCAAACTGGTGTAGCTAGGTTTGTTCACTTAAGTGAGAGCAACAGTTGTTATCGCTACTCACGACTTTATTCTTCTGTTCTCTACATTTGGTTTTCATTATTACTTAACCTAAGGCTGAGCAGTCCTCAGGGGCAGCGATGCCTTTTGTATATAAGTCGTTTTATATATTACTTATAAACGAGTATAAATATATTATGTATAAGCGGCGGAAAAGTCGCTGGTGGGACAGAGCGTATTGTGCACGTATGTAAGCGGTCAATGCATGGGACTAATGCTGACGCGGCTTGTTTGTAGTCAAGGCATTCTGTGCCGATCATATTTCGGGCACTTGGACTGCAATTGAACATGACATATGTTTATGCAACAAAGAATAAATGTCTTTGCCTTTTTAGCATTTATGTTTATGAGTATATATGAAGTACATACTGGATATATTGCTCAGTACAGTAAGTTCTCGATATGTGCACACTACACTGGGAAAATGAGTTTCAAACAACAAAAATACATTGACACATTGGTAAGCCCATCTCAGCACTCTGGAATACAGCATGAATTTGAGGAAGTTAGCAGACAGCACAAAACGACAGTTACTCTCTGATTTTTGATTCGCTTGGTCTGTAGGACTGTTTTTAGTTCAAGAATTTATTTCAAGAGCTTTTAGTTGTCCTTCTTCTGATATTCAAGTTTATATGAAACATATTTCTTGTATTAAAGAAGTTTCTTCACACGTGCGTGATAATGACCTATTTATTGTGTTGGGTGATTTTAATTTGCCGAACATCTCTTGGTAACTTTTCACTGCCGAAAATTATCTAGTGCCCTCAGAACAGCATGACTTTATAGATTGCATGCTTGACCTTTCGTTGTTTGAAATCAATTCAATTTCTAATCATTTGAATAGAACACTGGATCTTGTATTTGTTAACGACTACCTTACTTCTGATGTGTCTTGGTTCCCTCCTTTATCTCTTCCTGAGGATGTATACCACCCTACTTAAGAGGTTGCAATGTTCAATTGTAATCCTCTCATTTCGTGCTCATCAGCCAATAAGCCCGCCATTGCTTTCGCAAAGGAAATTATTCATTGCTGAATCAATTTATTTTGCAACCGATTGGTCTTTCTTATATGACTCGGTTGACATGAATACTGCTATTTATTTTTTTTATAACACCCTAAACTTCCTCTTAGATATGTGTATTCCCAAGTTTCTTAACCAATCTTAATGAAATTTTCGACAGTACATCTTATTGTAGAATAGAATATAGAATATTTGTGTATTCTCAATTCAATTGCATAATTGTAGCTTAAATTGATTGGCAATACAAGTTGGATAATTAACTTGATTTATAGCTTTAAGGTGGTAGCGGGGAGGTGGCGATAGGTATAAAATGAAAGATATTTGATATATATATACTATTCAAGTTTGGTGACTCTAGCTCATATTTTTTACGACTTTTCCCAAAAAACAGGATTTCGATATCGATTTTTATCGATTACTTGGAAACGGGGTAAGCTATCGAATATCGGAAACAAACTCGATCTGCGCGGGCACTGGGAGGACCAACAGCTAAAATTTCAAGTCTCTAGCTCTTATAGATTCTGAGATCCTTGCGTTCATGCATACGGACAGACGGACGGACGGACAAACAGACGGACATGGCTAGATCGACTCGGCTATTGATGCTGATCAAGAATATATATATATTTTATAGGGTCGGAGATGCTTCCTTCTGCCTGTTACATACATTTGCACAAATACATAACACCCTTTTTACCCATTTTTAATGGGTTCAGGGTATAAAAACAACTGCGCTGCGTCTACTTTGCTATTTGACTTCATATCATTTGACTGTTCAATGCAAATGCTGCAAAATGAAGTTACAACAAATTTTATCGGAATGTGAAAGCGCAAATGACTAACCCAAAAATGATGTCACAATCTCAGTGACAACGTCAAATTATAGAAGATGAGTCGCAACTTTAATAGTGGTATTATTAAGAATGGCATCACCGACAGAGCAAACATCGGTTATAGTACCAGCGCTAAAAAACAATAAAGATTTTGTTGATATGGACGGCATAATGGCAGAATAGTGGACAATACAGATATGAAGCAGCATTTAGACACTAGCGAAAATTTTTACGTGATTAACATCGAATAAATTAGAGTTACGAATGGACAAAGGCGAATTATTAGGATGAGGTATCAAATATTTGGGTTTCCTTATTTCTAAAAAATTATATTCAGGCAAATGAAAAGGGAATAGAAGCGGAAAAAATGATTCTTACACAGGGTAAAGTGTATATATTTCCGTAGATTTTTAAGCGGAAACAATTGCTAAGCCATTTTCCGATTTAATAAAGAGTATAAATAATTTTGTTAAAAATAATAGAATTTTCCAACACTTATTTTAGCAATTTATGATCATGGGCATGACACTAAAATAGATAGTGACATCAGCTCTTTAGAGGTTGGTGTCGTGTTAGTACATAAAAAAGACGATGGAAAACTTCATCCGGGTTTTTATTTCTTAAGGCGTACTACAGAAGTGGAAAACAAGTACCGTAGGTTTTAAGTAGAAACTTTGGCAATGGATAAAAAGGGTATACTATTTTTGTGTAAATGTATGTAACAGGCAAAAGAAGCCATCCCCGACCCCAGAAAGTATATATATTCTTAATCAACATTAATAGCCGAGTCGAAAGGATTAATAAAAGGATTTCATAACCTATAAGAGCCAGAGACTTTTTGATATATTGAAAGTTAGTTCTCTTAGTGCCCGTGGGTTTGTTTCCGATAATCTATTACGTGCCCCAGAAAACGAAATCGGTACCCTTGCGCTCTCACAGCTTAAAGAGCGAAAATAGGGCCGAGGCAATTATGTTTGCATGTGTGTGTCTATACATACACCAAAGCATATTAGTAAGTGTTATTATTCCGTACAAATTCGCAAATTCGGCAAACAATTAAGTTCGTTGGTTCGCACCAATTCCGCATTTCCACAGACGACATAATATCAATATCGCCAACGCCAACGAATTTTTAAGTTTTGTCGGATTTGCTTCAAACTTATTTTCAAAGCTCTACACAAGAACCTAATGAATACGTGTTTCAGCGATTTGGGAAATTTCACCCGCAGCAGTGGTTAATTGTCGGAAACCATTTTATTTTCTTGGTTGGCAAATGCGGGTCAAAGGTTTGATAAACGAAAGTTTATTCTTAATTTTCAAGATTTTCACCGCAAGAATATGGGCGGAAACCATTGGTTCCAACACTTGGTTCTTTATTCGATGCAGTTAAAACATATTTTTAAATAGAAGTTCCCCACTTCTGAAGATGGGTAAATTTCAATATTCCACGGGCGTGTACTTAGTGGAAAGGTATTATATAAAACTTTTAGCGAAAAAAGAAACGACCCTAAGGGCAATACACGCTAGTATATATAGTATATACATATAGATAAACATTTTTACATCAATTTAAGTACCGCGAATATCAATATGTCAATACACATATTAATATGACTGAATAAAGATAGCAACATCTATTGCGTACGTATTAGGTTATTTGCCCAAAATAATAATTTGTATATTAGCTAACATACATATCTAAAACAACTAATTCAACACTGGAACATACATACATATGTATGCACATAAATATGTACATATGTATGTATGTATGTATAATGAATGGTTTCACAACGGTCTCATTAAACTATGATTTGTTTTTTTCTTTATTTTTGTTCGAGTAGCTGGAGTACGCGTTTACAATGATCATGTCTATATAAAACTTAATAGACAGCCATGCATAATTTTATGTATGTGGACGTGTCTAACTTACACGGTGCTCTCCTGGCGAATCCTGTTTGAAAGTAGTACTCAATGATATGGGAGGTATGACACATGCACTTTTCCACTGCTCCGGATCCTGACCGGCGTGGATTGATTTTGTAGCAAAGCCTTTTGGCTGAATCTTAAAACTCATTTTCAATAAATAAATTTCAATGGATACGCACGCGACAAAGTCTTGTCAATCACTGTTTAAAAGAACATGGTTTTTCTGTTCTAACTAATATTGATTATAGCCCATTCACACTAGAAAGTAATTATGGAACGAAGGGAATACATATGGATATACTTATAATACCATTAGGGATTCCATACACTTTTCGCATTCTTTTAGATACGTTCTTTTTTTCCTGTTTAAAAATGATTCAATTTTTACAAAAAACTAAGGATTCAAAAATTTATAGGGAACTAGCGGGTTTTACTCGACTTTGTCCGTGGCATGTTTTGTTCTTAAAATTCTTTATATTACTTTTTCACCAGTTTCTCTCCGGTAAAATATAGGACTCAACTTCTATTTTAGAATATGTTTAAATTCCATCGAATAAAGAACCAAATGTTGGAATCAAAGAAACTTTAAATACATTTTCATAAAGATCTGTGAAATTAAGTTTGAAGCCGATCGGATGGTAAAAAAAAAAACTTTCATATAACCATTTTTTGGCAATTTACCATGGTTGCGAATGAAACTTCCAAGTTTGCTGAAACAGGTATTCATTAAGTTTTTATTTAGGGATTTGAAAAATGGTTTGTGGCAAATCGGCCTACATCTGACAAAAACTGTAAAACACGTCTCAAATTAATTTTCTTAAAGATCTTTGCAAATGAGCTTCCACTGACAAACTTTGCCCATTCA
>NW_026998397.1:0-2289 GCF_035044405.1 Drosophila montana
ATTGTGGGGAAAGTTCTCAGGGATCATACTCGGCTGAGTCGCATAGCCCCAGGAAGCATTCTCGCTTGCTATCTCGTATGGAATTTTTTAGTCTTTTCTAGCCCTTTGATACCCTACTTGCTCTTCGGCATAGTTGGGTCTGCCTCGGGCTCGCTGGTATTTTTTTCTGGCTTGGATGCAGTTCCGTCGTGCTAAGGCAATACTTTCGTTCCACCAGTACGTGGGTACATGGTGGCGCCGAAACGTTTTCCGGGTTTGCATGCTCTCGTCACAAGAACACGATAATTGACATGCCATTTGGGAGGCTCTAATCTCTGCGTTGCCGGTCAAGCATTGGTCTGCGAAAGAAAGTATCCAATCGTGCATATTATTCCGGAGTGGTCGCTTGCGGTTTTATTGCGCTGAAAAGTGACGAGCTGGCGAAGGTGAGATCGATTATTGATCCGATACCACCCCGACTAAAGGTGTTTTCCGAGCCGGAGCTTAACAGAGCTATATCCAGGGCTTCGAAGCTTTCCGAAAGGGCACGACCTCTTGCGTTAGTTGTTTGGCTGCCCCATTCCACTGCCCAGGCGTTGAAGTCACCAGCAATTATGACCTTTCGCCCCCTTGCATATTCTACTAATGCGTCTAATGCAGCTGTCAAATCGCTGAGCTGCATGCTTGGGGCCAGGTTATAGCAGCTGTATATCCACAGGCTGCCGTATTGTGCGCGAACAAACACAGTACAGGACTTTGTGTTTCATCAGCGATATCGAAGGTTCGCCACATATCCAGAGCGCAGCTTTTCCATCCTGATCCGCGGTCCATATTCTCGGGCAGTTGGTCTCTCGATGGTGAGGTTCGCTGATAGTGGCAATATCGGTGCGCATTTCTCTAACAGTCTGCTCTAAGAGGGCTTGAGCAGCTATGCAGTGGTTAAGGTTTATTTGAAGTAACCTTAACATTTCATTTTGCAGTACGCCGGACATTTAAAGCTTCCTGTAGCGTGGTCCGTTGATTTTTCTCCTTTCCGTGTGCAAAGGCTACATTTTGGTGGCTTAGAGCAACTCTTTGCTTCGTGGGCTGTACCCCCTTAGGAAGCATGGGCCTTTCAGATCGTCTCCGCTGGGGCAGTTCGCTGCAATGTGCCCGAAGCCCTGGCATTTAAAGCACCGCTTTGGTTGGTCTATTGCACGTATACGGCAGACCACTCATCTGGGAGAGTAATTGTGGCCCTTTGCTATCCGCCAAATGCTGGTCGCAGCGATTTGATCACTTCAATCGACGGGGAGTCGTCTTTTAAGGCAATTTCAACCGCTTCGAGCACTTCTTCCTTAGTCGCCAGCTCATCAAGGTCTCCAGCTCATCAAGGTTCCTGATCTCAACCTGGGACGTCTCAGTCAACGTTATCACTATAGCCCGGTCACCCAATGCCTTTCCCACAGCTTTCGCACAAAGGCCTGCAGCTCATCCTCCATTTTTCCTATATGGGCACCTGCTCTTACTAACAGGGCTCTACAGGGAAGTCTCTCGGTGGCCAAAGGTTTCCCTCAGGCTTTTGACCGCTGGGAGTTATACCGCTTCGGGTTTGGAAATTGGTCTGTTCCGCGAACTTTTGCTCCTTTTTGCCCTGGAGCCTGAAGTGAGCACCGATATCGACTTCTTTGCATGTTCTGAAGCGTGTTAAGATAACAAAGCTTCCTGCTTAGCAAGAACAGCGTAAGCCCGAAAGTATGCTGTACTTTCTGCCAGTTATCTTGGACAGCTTATCGCCTGGTTGTTGTCTCAGCTACGCAGTTTGGCAGCTGGCTCTGTAGTGCAGATCACCTAGTTGGGAACTGCGCTAGCCACTACTACTAACAGTTATTAAAGTTGAGTGGTAAAACTCACAATAGCGCACAAAACACGGCAAGGAGATGCCTCCACTCCTCTCGCCACCTCAGGAATGCTCTGCACGGGCTTTTCAGTGAGTACCGCCACGCACTTTTTTTTCGCACGGAGTAGTTAAAATATGCGTTCGCACTCTATGAAAACAATCACAATCATGTGTGTGTGTTTTTTTTTTTTATATTCTGTTTATTAATAACACTTAAGTATATACATTTTAGGCTTAGGTTGTAGTTGGGGGATATATGTTGGATAGGTATTGGTTAGATAGCGCGGATTGCCTACGGAACGGCCGCGAAGTATTGCTTCACAGGCATATTCTTCCTACCTAAACTTCCTCCGTTCTCCGTCTGGTGCGCTCAACTCACCTGAGTTCTAGCATTACTTCTGCTGCGAGGGTGCTGGCCCATGCTGTCCTCC